>NC_136497.1:81145615-81245615 GCF_053919585.1 Euprymna scolopes | reverse complement strand
TTTGTTTATTTCGATATAATAGTATTTCAGTATATTTATTATTCTCTGCTTTTTATCCTGCAGATCTATTTGACTTATTTAAAATGTTTATATCTTCGTATTTCACTGTAATAAACTATGTTATTTGAAAATGTTCATTTTTTGTATTCTACTGTAATAAACTATATTATTTAGAAATGTTTATTTTCGTATTTCACTGTAATAAACTATATTATTTAAAAATGTTTATTTTTTCGTATTTCATTGTAATAACTATATTATTTAAAAATGTTTATTTTCGTATTCATTGTAATAACTATATTATTTAAAAATGTTTATTTTTTCGTATTTCACTGTAATAAGCTATATTATTTGAAAATCCTTATTTTTTCGTAGTTCACTGTAATAAACTATATCATTTAACATGTTTATTTTTTCGTATTCCACTGTAATAAACTATGTTATTTGAAAATGTTTATCTTCCTATTTCACTGTAATACACTATATTATTTAAAAATGTTTATTTTTTCGTATTTCACTGCAATAAACTATATAATCAAAAAATGTTTATTATTTCGTATTTCACTGTAATTAACTATATTATTTAAAGATGTTTATTTTTCCGTATGCCACTGTAATAAACTATTTGGATTATTGGTTTGATCTCGAAAATCTTACTGTCAAATTCTGGGGTCTGAATGGAATTTCGCACGAAAACTTCTATTTAATTCATGAGGTTAGTATGCTCTCATTCTGTTAGCCATAACCGGATATAAGTCTTCAGTAATTTGCAATTATGCTTTTACTGCTTACTTGTTCAGAAAACTTATTTTCACCTAAACTTATCATTAGTTATCTTTTTGTTTTAAAAAACGGTGACATTAAATTGGACAGAATATTATTTTAACAAAATAATTCTATGTGGAAAATTACCAATAATCCAATTGAGTTTCACATCATGAGTTTCAACAGAAATAGCCAGTAAAATATATGCAGAGGGCTCTGAGACAAAGAAATAGAAACACTTGAGAAAAAAACTGATCTCGAAATACAGAAACCAAACAGAAGAAGGAGGAGGAAGAGGAGGGGGAGAAAGAGAGCTGGAAGAAAGATTCATTTTTTTTTTTTTTTTTTATATAATGAGAAAAAAGAGGATACTGTTTTGTTTTAAGTGTCCTTCCGTCAACACCCGGCATCATTGCGTTGACACACCGGTTCTCGTCAGATCAGCGAAGTTAAGCAACGTTGAGCCTGGTTAGTACCAGATGGGTGACCATTTGGGAATTTTAGGCACTGAATGTGCTCTCCGCTTATCTCGGCATTTGTTCCCAGTCGTCCTGTACATACACTTCACTTGCTACTGGTATTCAACAATGTCGACACAGGAGAGGTGTGATTGGGGATTTCGTACTTCCTGTCACAAAAATTTCACGCACAGGCACCCCTACGTAGGTATCCATAGTCTGTCAAAGACTGAAGAGCCTGTTTACAACACACAGTATATTCCCGCATTCTTAAAGTCTCGTAATAACTATAACGATTTTTTTCAAGTAATTGCCAAGTTAATTTATTATTGGGGTCTGCGTTCGCGCCTGGTCCACAAAGTATGGAAATAAAAAATTAAAAAAACAAACAAAAAAAAACGTTTACAAGTGTTTTTGATATAGATGTACATAAGAATACTTTGATAAGTATGTTTTAACTTAAATAGGGATGGTATAATAAAATTATGGGGTCTGAATTCGCGCCTGGCCTCCATAGAATGGAAATACGCACAAACTTTAATAAAGACTTTTCATATCTATATGCGTAAGTATACTTTGATAATTATGTTTCAGTTTGAAGAAATATGGTATAATAAACTTATGGGGTGTTCGTTCGCACCTGACCTCCATAGAATGGAAATATGTCACAAAGTTTAACAAGGTTTTTCAATATAGATCCACAGAATATTGTGATAAGTGTTTCAGTGTGAACAGGTATGGTATAATAAATTATGAGGTTTATCCATTTTATTTTTATTTTCACCATATTTTGCTTTGGTTTTGATACCCCCAAATTCGAAGCTATCTCTTTACAAGCCTTCCTTTTCATAACCTATCATACTTTCCTAAATCAGAGTCCATTTTCTGTAGGCTGTTTTTGAACCCAGTCAACGACGGGTACTTTTGCTAGTATATATATATATATATATATATATATATATATATATATATATATATATATATATATATATATAGTCTTGGGGGATGAATCAGAATCAGAATCCGGAATCAGAAAACTCAGAACTTTTGGGGGTATCGGAATTGGTATCGAAATCGGAAAAATTATAGTCTAATTTCCGATACCAAACCTATTCTTTAAATTTTTTAAATAAAAATGAAACAAGCACAAATTGTGTTTTATTAGAAGTTTTTACTTTAAGACATAAGAGTAAGAAGGACCACAGAAATCGTTATAAATCTCATTTACAAATTTAACATTGATTAGCAGAGTTTAATTTATTTATTGGTCATTTATTGAGAGACAACTTGCCTATTTCCTTTGTAATCGTTTCCCATATATTTGCTAAAATGTCTATGTGCCCTCATTCGAGGGAGTTCCTATGATTATTAAAAAGTTTTTAATGCCCTGGGCGAGGAGCGTTAAATTTCGTTACCAGCTGTATATTAGTGTGTCTGTTATAGGCTTCTTCTGAAATAATTTAAGTTTTATGGCACCCCTTTGGACACGAGGAAATCTTTGGTGTCTATAGTAATTGTTATTCCAAGCATGTTTGAAAATCTATTTCCGGGTGTAGACTCTCCAAACCTGTTTTTATAAGTTTTTATTTTTAACACAGTAAATATTCTAGAGTTCACTTGTCTATTCAATATCACATATTTTAAAAAGCTTTTTGCACCTATTTTAATAACCATATGGTGTCTATTAGTGACTTTACACTTTAATATCAAAGATTTAACATGCCTGGATTTTTTTGGCGCTTGTTTTGTCTGATCACCACATCCGTTGCAATACTTCATGTTTCTTTATATTTTGTTTGGTTTTGGCACAAGTGAAAACATAAATGAAAATCTCAAAAGTTTATCAAAACTTTGTATAGAATAGATAAAAAGCAAACATTGAAAAGTTTGATAACTTAAAAAAACTTTTATTTACATTTAAATTACCCAAAACATATGAGATTCTACTTTATTTAAGCAATTATTTGTGAGTACACTGAAACGTTATTTTAGAATTTAGAATGGGGGTTTAGTTGTGCATATAAATATAATGTAAACCGATCCCATTTTGGTACGTTAATTTTTAAGCAGTTAAGTCATTTTTATCACTAATTCTAATGCCGATCAGAAAAATCATTAAATCACATGTAATTTCTATATTTTTGTATTGCCACCCGTACTTAGGGTTAGTAGTAGGAAAAGAGCGTAGTTTTTATGACGTTTAGCAATACTATATATTAATACGATAGCGTGTGTGTTATTTATTTTATGTGTCACGATTACATCCGAGTGACTATTGTTTAATTATAGATTCCCATTTCTTAGAATCAATAATTTTACCAAGAATTCTTCATAAGTGTGGGATTTTGTTTTGGTTTCGATTATAGCTGATGATACTCAAATAATTTATTTTCTCATAAACAATTTTACCAAAAATTGTTCATGGGTTTTGATTTCCATTTCGACTATAACTGATCGAACTCCAGTGATACATTTTTTTATAAATAATTTTCTCAAGAATTTTGGTTTCAGTTTCGATTATAGCTGAAGGAACTCAAGCTGATGCACCCAAGTAATATGGATATATTTTTGAAATCGCAACTTTATGATATATAAAAATCGATAGAACATTAACTCTATAATAATAATATACGAAATATGCATAAATTAAAATATCATATTTAAGCGTACTTTACGAGCTGGCTACGCCGGGCGTCCCTGCTAACTTAGATAAATACTTGTGCAGTTTTAACAAGAGTTATAATAATATCAGGGCATCTCTATTTACGCCATGAACACCAAACATCGATATATTACATATGAATGAGTCTCCTGTGGAATTCCACAGGTCCTGCTAGTTGTTATTATTTGCACTCGTTTTTGTTTTTGTTTTGTTTTTTTTTACAGTAAAGCAAATCAATTTAATAACCCACCAAATTTGTATAATTAAAATAAAATTTGAATATTCATAGAAGAATGGCACATAAATGTTAACGTAGTCCAACGCCCTCTCCATGTTAAAAACGTTTTTCTAAATAGTAACATTATTATTAAGAAATTCGTTCGAAACAATGGCGTTGTTAATATTTTGTTCTTACATCTTTTTCTCATTTTACCTACCAATCGTCGACTATTTTCAACTGTTTATGAAAACTGTCAAGTAGCATATGTACACTAACGACGAACTGATAAAATTTGGTTTTGTTTTCAAATCAAAATAAACCTTTTGTCGTCTTTCAATTTGCAATGCATTACAAGAAAAACATTTGAGAAAAAATATACCCGGAAATTACCTGGGGGTTCATATAATAATTTGAAAATTCACCAGAAAATCTCTAAATATTTATGAATATTGAAAGAATCGGAATCGGAAATCTAATCGGAATCGGAAATTTAGAAAAGGATCGGTAATTGGATGGGAATCGGGAAATATTTTCGAATCGTCCCATCACTAATACATATATTTGTTTGAACAAAAAGAAAACTGCTTTTGACTGACAATTTTCTTTTTCTTTCTTGGAGTTTATTTTTTTTCAAATTCTATCACATTTTTTTCTTTTTCATCATTATTTTATTTTGTCTAATTTTTATTTTGTCTAATTTTTGTTTCTGTCAACTTCATTTTTTAAATTCTTTCCTTTCTTCAATGATTTAAAATTATGTTTTTTCTTTTTGAAAATTTGATTGCTTTTATAATTATTATTTTTTTTTTTAGTTCTGCCACTATTGCTGCTACTAATCGAACCATTACGATTTGTGAACAAACCGGAGATAGCCGTTCTGTCGCCATTGACATTAAATGAAATAACAGTTTCACATTTTTCTGACTTCACATGGTCTCTCTCAGTGTTAAGAATTGGTTTAATAATTTTCTTCAAATCAATAAATTTATTTTAACTTTATTTTAGTTTCGTTATTATTTATGGGGTTTTTTTTTTTTAGTTTTCCGACATTTTGGGAGTGTGCCTACATTTTTCGGGGGAGGGGGGCTCGGGAAAAATTTTATAAAAACTAACGTTGGTTTGCATTCATATACTTCGTCGATTTTTTTCTACCATTTTTAAATTGTAAATTGCTTCGGTTTTTTCTAGCTTGTTCCAATCAGAAACATCTGAAATAATCTGGATCATCAGCTATAGAAGCATAGTTTTCCTTCTACGTTTTACTGTATATTTATTTCGCCGTAAATGTATATTAAATATTTTACAGGCATTAGTTTCTTTGATATGACAAAGAGCGCGTGAAAACATTATGGTTTCCCTCGGTTAGGAGCAAAAATAAACACAAGCAGCCATTTTTTAAAAACTGTTGATCATGGATTAAAATATCTGACTTGTATTGTTTATTGTGTTCATCGTGACACTTCGAAATTCAAGACGTAGTTTGTGGCCTTAAATACTCACTTCAAAAATGATTTGCGGATTAAAGTTTTAATTTAAAAAATCCAAGTATTATCTTAAAACAAATAAAAACGATTATATCTCATGCGCCCCTGTTGTATTCAAGAATAATTAGAGTTTATCTTCTCTTTCTTACTTCATTGTAATAACTTTGGGTAATGTATAATAGTCGCGGTCACGGAAGAACGCGAGAAAAAAAATATCAGACATTTTATAGCTATATGTTGTTGTTTATATATTACAAAATGATGAATAATTTTCAATCAAAATTCAGTTAGTATTATGCATCTAAAATTAAGAAAGCACGCTTGAAAATGTCAACATTATATGAATAAGCGTAATTGCATGGCATCTGGTAAAATTCGGTTGCCATCTTATTTTGTTTTGATTATTCATTTAATGTTGACACTTTTAAATGATTCTATTCTCAATTTAAAATGCATAATACTAACTTGATTTTTAATGGAATCGATTCCTCATTTAATGATATATGGCAAAAACAACAATAAACTGTTTTAAGTGCTTAAACAGATCTTTTCCAGCGTTTTTCCATGACCACGACTATTATACATGACCTATTTTAGTATTTTTGTTGTTGTTGTTGTTGTTGTTGTTGTTGTTCATTAAAAATATTCTTTCTCTAGAAATGCCCTGTATTTCTTGTTGGTTTTGCTTTCGTTTTTGTTTTCTGTTGTTTGATAGTTTTCTTTCATTCATTATTTTTCTTTCTTTTTCAATTTTCTTTTTTTTAATTTTCATTCGTTTGGATCAATTATCTTTCCTACTTATTTGTAATCGTTCTTGTGACACTTTTGTTTCCCTTAAATCATGTTTTATGTTTTTGTTTCATTTCAATTTTTTTCACGTTTCTTGATTTTTCAATTTCTGTTTTTCACTTTTGACTCAAATTTGAGTCAAAAGTGAAAAACAGAAATTGAAAAATTTCATCATCTATTTTTATAATTTTTGTTCTTCTTTATTTTTATTAATATTATTTTTTTCTATTGTTTTTGTGCCTTCATATTTTTTTTAAAACTTTTTTTTCAATCCCAATCTGTTTTTCGCACCATGTTTTTATTCTCTTTTATCAATTTAATCGTATTTGCAAATTCATTGGCAAATGATATCAAGACAGGGAGAGTACTGGAAAACTGGGGAGACTTGTTGTCACCCAGCTTTCAGGGAACATCACGGTTGTTCCCAAGGAGAGATCCTTTATTACCTGTGTGAAAGGTCCTTGTAAGCCAATAATAATAATAATAATAATAATAATAATAATAATGTAAATTAATATTTAACAAAAACAACAACACAAAACCAATTTTTATGCCTACATTGAATTGATGAAGCCCTTTACACATTATAGCTTCAACGATATGAGTTGTTTCCTTATGTTTTTTTATTGTTTTAGTATTTTTTGCAATTTATTCTTCACTTACAAACTTTAATGTTTTAATTGTATTATTTTCCATCCTTTCTTTTATCCTTTTTATTCTTATTTGTTTTTCTAAAACCATCCTTTTATCAATAGTATCAGTTGTTATTTTTATTGTCTTTTTACACTTTTTCCTTCACTATCAAACTGTATCCTTAATTTTTCCATTTTTATAATTTTCTCATTTTAATCTTATTTGTTTTTAACCAGCTTTATTCTTATTTGTTCTTTTTAATATTGTTTTTCGTCAACGATATAAGTTGTTTCTTGCGTAATTATTCGTATTACTTGACTACTGTTCTCATCCTGAATGTGGTTTTCACAACGTTTCGGTCGATGTAACTTTCAACTTTCTCCAGGTCTATCTTATTGAAATAGGGAATATTTCCGTCGAACTCGGGAATTTAAACAGGGGTTTCGAGCGAAACCCTTTATTTACTTCACGTAGCGTGCTCTTGTTACGTCAGCCATGACTGAATAGAGGTCCTAAGTAATTCGCAATTGCTTTTTCCGTCGCCCACACTAAGGATTGAACCTTCAACCTTCCGGAGAATATCACTTTTCACAATTGATTTTTCCAAGTACTCCAACCACTGCGCCACGGACAATTACTGTACGAATTTTAGAAACCTAAAACCTATTTTCATTTCTAATTGTAAATATCAATATTTATTACTATTTATTACTATATATTACTATTTATTACTATATATTTAGGTATATAGATCTCTCTATATGCATTAATGTTTTTACTTATTACTTGTATATATTATCTGTTGTTTATAATTACTGGTTCCCATATCGTATTAAATTCTATACTAGGTCTACTTAGTAATTGTTTATTCCTGAGCATATGTGCTCCTTCTTTCAGTCGTCTTACTCTCCACTGTTCCACTCTGTCTATAATTTTTACTTCGTCACATAATTGTAGATGGTTTTCCTTTTCCTTCCAGATATAGTCAGCTATCCCTGACTTTTCAGAGTCTCCACGTACTACAGAAACGTAATACTTTATTTTTTTCATTTTTTCCGGTCTTTTTTTTTTTTTTTACTTATCCTTAATTTTATCACATTATTTTTTATCCTTTCTATCATTTGTATTCATTTTGGTTTTCTTAAATCGTTTTTTTTCCCTTGTTTTCTTGTCTTTGTTTTTTAACTTTTTCTTTACTTTAACGCCGTATACTTAATTTTATACCCTTACTTTTATCCTTTTTTATTCCTATTTGTTTCGTTTTATTTTTCATTCCATTTTGAAATGATTTTCTTTCATCTAAAATTATTTTATTGTGTTCTTTTATTAAAATATCGTTTCTTTTTCTAATTTTTGTAATTTAGCAAAATAATTCCGTGTTCTTTTTATCTTGTTTCTAATTTATTTCAATACTTTTTATCTTGTTTCTAATTTATTTCAATACTGAAAAAAGGGCTTACATCATCTTTATTTTTAACATTTTTGATTTTTATTATATTATTTTAAATATTATTTTATTATACCTTTTTTCCTTTCATAATTTATTCTTGAATATCTTCCCCGTCTTTAAGCCTTCCTTTTAAAATTATTCCTCATCTTTCTACAATTCCTCTGTATACAAGTTTTCATCTTCTCTTCCATTATTACATACATTCATGATATAAACATTTTACGTTAATCAAACACAACAGTTCCCATCATCTCATTTTTCCAACGTTTCACTTTTTGCATTAAAACTTTTCTAATCATTTTTTGTTACAGAGTCAAACTATTTTTTTCTAACTAGCACAATAATTATTTTAATTCCCATAAGACTTCACACAATAAGAAACACGAACACTTTTTTTTAAATCTCATTTACGTTTGAAAATCTGAACAAAACACGCTCACAAATATACGTGGAGTAATGAACGTTTAGCAATAAGAGTCATGTGACAAGAAATATTTACTTTCACTTTCACTTTCACTTTCGCTTTTACCTTACAACGGTGAGAGGATAATGGTTTAGGTTAGGGTTTTAGGTTAGTGTTTGGGTTGAAACGATAAGAGAAAAATATCTTGTCAGGTTCGGGTAGAAGATGGATGAAAAATGGGCGATGGGGAGGGAAAAAGTAAACTTAGAAATATGCACTTTTTGCATTTTAAAGGCCACAACACCACCTGCTATTCGGTTTTACAACACGCCAACACAGTAGACTGGTCAATTCTTACACTTGAACATGGCATTTGTGTTTGCGTCTCTATCCAAAAGGTCTAAACGCCATTAAGTGGATACATTTTTAAGACAAATGCTCTGGCATGGACGGCAAAAGTAGACGTGGAGAGCCGGTACCAGGCTGAGAACAGTTATTTGACCAGTGGCGTGGAATTCATATATTGAAAATGTCTATTCGTGTAAATGGTCTTTTACCACTTGGCCTTTCTATTTTAAATTTGGCAGATGTTTTCCTTTGGGAATATTGGTCTCAAGTGGGCATTTTGTGTCCAATGAGTTTGACCCTCGTTGCTGCTGCCGCCGCTACTGCTGCTGTCGCGACTGTAACAGCGAAGAAATACTTCATGACGTATGGGGGAGGGGGGCTATTTGAATTGAGTACAACAAATGGATGAATTCTCTTGTCTTTTTACGTTGCTTTTTTTTTAATCCACTTGCTAAATAAACAATTGCGTCCAACGAGTAAAATATGCGGAAAAGAGCAAAAAGAGAAGGGGAGGAAAAAAGAAAGATGACGGAAAAAAGAGCTTAACGTTTTTTTTTGTTTTGTTTTTTTTTGTATTTTTTTTTAAATGTCAGAGTCTTCACTGATTTTTTTCTCCATAGCTTTATGCTAGTTTTAACTCTTAAATATCTATGAGAGGCGTTCCGAAAGTAATGTTTCCTATTTTTTTTCAATTACACCCGAATAGATCTGAGGAGTCTGCAAATTGCATCCTTATGATGACTGAACTTATGCATCCATGATCTGAAAGTATCATCTCTTTTGCAGATACCGACGGTGTGAGACTTCTAAAAAAAAGCAGCACTATCATGGATGTGCGTAAGAAGTGGCGACGCGTCATTGAAATTACTGACTAAAGTGTGTTGAGAATGATGGAGTGGAAAAATTGATTCTGGGGCGCAAAGGTTGCTCGTTTTAATGGTACCACTCCCGTCCTCGTAGCTCTTCAACTTTTTAAGTTAAAAAATAGGTTTTACTTTTGGAACAACATTTATATGATAAAATGCGCTTTCAACACAGGCATATCATGATGGTGACTATACAGAAAAAAGATTCTGCAGCACAAAAGTTTGCTGGTTTGGAATGACTCTCGTATATGGATATACGCTATCAAGGGGGGGGACAAACGACATAAAATAAAAAATAACAAAAAAATTCAAATTCTTAAAAATATGTTGCTCCTTACCATTAACCACATTAATTGTCTGTATTTTTGAGATGAGGTGTTTTCATTTATTGCGATTGTCGGACTGACTTCCTCATCTTGGTTGTTATAGTTACAACGTTTCGGCCGTTTTGCCATCCGGCCTTCATCAGGTGGTTTGTATCAAACTGGGGAACCGTTTGTTAGGAGTCTCGAACCCAACCCTTTATTATTATTACGGGGGTACCGTGTTCGGACTCCAGCTAGGCTCTGGGACATAGTTGCTGATTCTCTGTTTTGAATATTACCTTTCACTGCCTTCGTTCAGGATTGAACTCAGCACCTTTGGGTAACTGTAAACTTTGATACAACGTCTAGGACCACTCGGTCATATGTCCCTAGGACTGGAGTCCGAACACAGTACTCCGTAATAATAATAAAGGGTTAGGTTCGAGACTCCGAATAAACGGCCCCCAGTTCGATACAAAACACCTGATGAAGGTCGGAGAGCAAAACGGCCGAAACGTTGTGACTATAACAACCAAGATGAGGAAGTCAGTCCGACAATCTCAATAAACCATTAACCACGTTTAAAACTTTTGAACAAAAAAAAACTTTAAATATAATTGCCGTGTTCAGTTGTATAACACACAAACAGCTGTATTTGTAAAGTTTCTGCCGATGTAACCTTCAATCTTTTTCAGGTGCATGGTCCTGGATATGATGGTGAGGCCCCAGCTTGCGGGCTTTGGGGAGTGTGGAGCCACTCTTTAATTGCCATTACTGCCATGTCCTCTTAAACCCGGAGTGGTAGTACCTACTAGGAGCTCAACTAAATAGAATCCGACTTGAAAACAACAAATATAATCTATGTAAAAAATGTTATTCAAAATCTCTGGAGTCGGCATTAAATAACCCGAAAAGAGTTGATATGCCGTAAACCAAAAGCAGCCAACCAATCTTCAGGTGCATCTTTTCGAACTTGGAATATTTTTGCGAACTGAACATGTTATTATGTAACTGATTTTTTTATATGAGGATAGATAATATGTATTATTTTGGATTATTTGGACTACTGTTCCTATTTTGAGTGTTATTCGCACAGAGTTTCGGCCGATGTAACCTTTGTCCCTCTTCATATATACCTTGTCGAATTCGGCAACCTGCACGGAATTTCGAATTGTATTGTTAGTATCGCCCGCACTGAAGATTGAACCTTCAACCTCTAGACGAATGTCGCTTAAAACTGAATTTTTACTTATTTATCCGTTACAAGGACCCGTGGCGTAACAGACAGAGTACTAGGCAAAAACCAGCTATAACTGGCAGAAGACAAAGATAAAAACTAAAAAAAAGATATTCTGGGACTTACTGAGAACTCTTAAAAATATGACGCACACTCGGACTTTTTGTTTTGCACTATTGACTACGTTTAAGAAAACTTTCGAAAAAGGTTTTAATATAATCGTTTAGTGTAGTTGAGAAACAACTCTATTCGCAACGTTTCTAACAATGTAGCATGCGTCTTTTCTTTAAAAATACCCCTTTTATTTCGCCCACAAAATTTTATATGAGACTAGCGGAGGTGGGGGGGGGGCTTTTTACCCGGGCGTAAAATACGCTTAAATATGATACTTTAATTTTTCCAGATTTCTTATATATTATTATAGAGTCGTGATTTCAAAGGTAAAAAAAAGTATTCTGCTGGTGACTTTACCACTGTACCAACGTGACACGCACATGACGTGCTTAAAAATTAAAATTGAAAAATAAGCTAAGATTAATGTACAAAATGTATAACGACGTTTTTTCAATTTTGACCCATTTCTGACCCCTTAAAAACTATTTTAACCGGTTAAAGACCCATAAAAACATTCGTAAAAAAAAACCCTATCAGCGACTTTTAGTTTCGGAGAAGACAGAGTTTTAAAATATGAAGACAGACAGACAGAAAGACAGACATACAGCCTTTTATATATTAGATAAACATATGAAAATGCGTTCGTTTGCTAGTAGTAAAATTAGTTTAATGTAATAAACTTTTAAATTCATTATCTAGATAGTTGAATTATGCAAATGTTTTTCATTACTATAGAGTAATCGTTTATCTAGACCGGGAGTATGGATAACCTGAGTTCTGCTTCAGGAGACAATGGATAGCCCATGTAACAGTGCCTGAGCATGTAACCGTGAAGCAAAGGTTGCACAATAACAAATCTCACATTGAGAGCACATAAAGCACCTGGTATTCCCAAATGGTCACCCATTTTAGCATTTTAGTACGGGCCAGTCTCAACGCCGCTTAACTTTGGTGATTCAATAGGAAACGGTGTGTCAATGTGATTATGCCTTATATAAGGGCACTCAAGGATAAAGGTTAATGGGTGTCAGATGGAAAACAGTGATGATCAGCAATGGTAAAAATTGATGTTGTTTGTATCAGACTTGAAAACGGCCAGCCGGAAGACATTCCTGTGGTATTCTGTTTCACAAATAAACAGTTCGGGGGGGGGGGGGCTTTGCTCATGATATGTTGGTTTAGTTTCAGGAGCAGATAGAGAGTAATGGAAATTTCTAATAGTGGTTTTAGCTAGATTAATGTTTCCCATGAATATTTTTCAGGGAAGGTGTACCATAGGTTGAAGCTCGGTGAAGCAGCTGCCATGAAAATAAAGATACAGCAAAACGTCTTTTCTGTCAGAAACGGCGGGCAGTGATGGTATAATGATATCGTCTACCAGATTTTGAAGGCGGTGTTGTATTCTGTCCAGACAGGAAACGGTGCTCTCGATAGCATCAGTCCAGATATGGCAATATACAAAAAAAAAAAAAACGAAAAAAAAAACAACAGCATATTTGCAAAACGGATTGTATTAAAGGAACGCATCGGTTTTTCAATTGGAAAAGTAAGTTAGACTTTTTTTTCATTTTTTAAAAATGCCACGGATAACTAAACACCCCCGTAAAACAACGAAAACAACAACAATACCAACAACAATGTATTGATTAAAGCAGTGGTTCTCAACCTTTTTCTACTCATGGCCCCCTTTTCCCTTCTTTTTATCTTGGTAGACCCCTTCATAACTATTGGTCATAAGACAATCTTCTATTTTTCACTAATATAAATTTCGACGTTTTAATAATCAAAGAAATAATATATAATTAAGCTTTATTTTTAAATGAAAACTAATTTAAACCTGGAAAATAGAAATATCGCAGTTAAAATAACTCGAATGATTGAAAAAAAAAACTATACAAAATTACAGTAGAAATTAAATTTTGATAAAACCTATTCTGAGGTGTTTTCTTCATGGACATCCAAAATATCGTTGTGGACCCCCATTTTGTTATGTTTGGCCTGTTGACCCCCAGAAATATTCCATGGACCCCTAGGGTCCATGTGGACCCCGGTTGAGAACCCCTGGATTAAAGGAAGGCATCGGTTTTTTCAGTTGAAAGAAATGAACAAGAGATGGATAAGACATGGAGATGTAAAAGAGAAGAACTGAGAAAATATGATCGGATATTTATTTCTGCTTCAATCCTCAGAAGTTTCTTATTAACTCGATCCCACGTTATAATTTAAGGGGAGTAGAAAGTGGATCTCGCTTCCCTGTTTTTGTTCCTTAGTTGTCATATTCATTGAGCGATGTTTCTGACAAAGAAGGAAGAATTTCTCTTTTCTTAGTCTAAATCTATTCCATCTAACCGTTATTGTTTTTTTTTAATCTTAAAGTTGTATTTTGTTAGCTCCATACATCAATTGCCTTTATACCTTGTCTGAAGCGATTACCATAAAAACACAGTACTCGATCTTATGACGTATTTTGCTCCTGTATAGTTAGAGAATTATGTTAGGATTTTTTTAACGATATTCCCTTCATTTATTAGCAGACACTTTATCAAAGTAGCTTCTATGAATAAAAACTAAAACTCAAACAAAAATAGTTTATCTTCGCATATAGCGATTATATTTTTTGATTGACTCATTTTGTCTAGATATCGTGTTGAATTCCCACCTAATCTGACTCTTGCCTCTATCTATTAACATCTAATATACGTATAGAAAATCGGAAGCGGTGATGTGTCAATTGAAAAAATCGAAACTACCACAAGCATTGTTTAACACAGCACGCACGCACGGACGCAAATGCATGTAAAATGGCTTCAGCAGTGGGGGAAAAATAAAGACTTAAAAGATCAGGTTAGAGACAGAAATAACGTTCAAGATCAGGTGAGAAGGGTGCAAAAAAGTTCGAGATCATATGGATGATGACAAGGCTATAACACCAGCATATTGTTTTCATTGTTTTGACTCTCGAGTATATATCCGACGCAGACACCGTTAATGAACCGAGAACCACATCACTCTATATAAAAGCATATAAGATATCAACGGATACACACTCGAGAGTCAAAGTAATAAGAAGAATATGTTGTTGTTCTAGCCCTAGTGATGGCACAACCAAAACAATGAGGAAATAAGTGTCGGTGTTGTAAAGAAGAAGCGAGTTAAATTTCTTTTTCTATTTTTTGTCTGCTTTGCCACTGAGGCATACAATGAGTTGCTTCCCGGACAATATTACAATTGGAGAATGGTATATATGAATTAACACTTTATTTTATCTACAAGAGTATATTATTATTTTTATTATCACCAGATATTCTAAATATATCTTCTTCTCGATTATCATTGTCTGCTGTAAGGATTGAATCTCCAGAAAATTGTAACATAGAACTGTTTGTTAACTAAACTTATTAACCATCTTTGTTATGCGCATAAGGCAGAAGAGAAAAAATATATAGTGCTTTATTAAAGTTTATAGTCGTCCTGTATATACACTTCACTTGCCACTGGTATTTATCAATGTCAATTCAGGAGTAGTGTGGTTGGAGATTGCGCACCTCCTGCCACAAAAATTCACGCGCAGTATAACAATAAATACGAAATTTGTATGAATTAAAATATTATATTTAAGCATATTTTACGATCGAGCAACATCGGGCAATCTGCTAGTATATATATATATATATCTATATATATATATATATATATATATATATATATATATATATATATAGTAATTTATAAAATATATAAGGCGATTAAGCTACACTGAATATTCGGCGTTTCATCCACTATAGGATTCGTCAGGCTTATGCGCGAATTCTGTGGTTGTTTCTCGTTTAAAAATAACAAAAACAATAGAAAACAAACAAATAAATAAATTAAATAAACATGAATATACATAAATGACCACACACACACACACACACACACACACACACATATATATATATATATATATATATATATATATATATATATATGTATGTATGTGTGTACACATATGTATATTTATATATAAAAAATTTTTTAACAAAGAGCAGAAATGAGGAAAATCGTCTGCCTTAAACCACTAACCTACTTCTAAAACAGATCCTTTGTTCGATAAAATGCATGCCCATTGGCTGATAGGAAGGGGCGCGGTGGATACTAGAAAGCTGATTGGCTAACTAAAATCCTCAACATATATAAAAACGAGAAACAACCACAGAATTCGCGCATAAGCCTGACGAATCCTATAGTGGATGAAACGCCGAATATTCAGTGTAGCTTAATCGCCATATATATTTTATAAATTACTAACTAGCTCTACCTACGTATTGAGCACTTTTGAAGTAAATACTTAAAGTTTACGCATAAATCTATACTTTCGTATATTAATTTTATGTGAGTAAATGAAGTAGTTATATATACACACACACACACACACACACACACACACATATATATATATATATATATATATATATATATATATATATACATATATATATAAAGTAAATTTAAGAAAAAAAATTTTTAAGTAAATTTTTATTTTTATTTTGTCTTAGGTTCATTGTCATTATTAAACTTTTGATGGTTAAATTCAGTCATTTTTTGTGGCAGTTTAATAATGACATTTATTCTGAGTTTGCAACTACTATCATTATGAAAAGTTTTAATAAATTTACAAATACATCAATTAATAAATCAACATTAAATGAACAAATGAAATCGTAATTAATATTGGGATGGTCTAATAAAAACCGATTTTGTTTAAGTAAGATAAAACAAGTCTACCACTATTAAATGATGCTACCTTTTCTTTCCCTTTCAGTCTTCTCTCTTCCTCCGTCTTCCCCTTTTTCCCTCTTTCTCATTCCATCTCTCCCTACCCCCACCTTCCTTTCTTTCTTACGCCTCTAACCCAACTTCTCTCCCTTCAACCGTTCACTGGAAGCCCAAGCAATGGCCAACAGAACCGGATAAAAATCCTAACCTCTTCGCAGATATAAAAAGCATATTAAATTAAAATAAACCTAAAAAAGGAATTCAAGAGACACTGACCTTTAAAAGTCTGAGGCTGGCGGCGGGCATTAGACAAACGAACCTCATGCTTGTTGAAGATAACATCTTCATAGCTCTAGCTTTAGAACTAAATCCCCTCAACCCACTAACCCTAAAAACTCTATTCCCGAACACCAACAGAAAAATGAATGAATAAAGACACCGATAAATAAGTTAATAAACAAATACGAAAATAAATAAACTAACAAACTCGCACCCAATTCAACCCTGTTCTCTGCGCAGCTGAATCTTCACCCTCATGACCCGTTTACAGAAAAACAAAAAAAAAAACACAAGAAAAACTTCTTTTGCTGAAAGTTAATTCTCGCTCTTCATTTAGAACTCCACATTCGAAAATAAGGGTTGTTGCCTGAAGAGGTATCTAGTAGACCGAAACATGCTCATGACTGTGTAGTAACAAACTACTGCTTATGTAAAGAAAATTTTAATATATATATATATATATATATATAAGTTTATTTGTATTTTTGGTTACCTCTGACTATTGTTCTCGTCTTCAGTGTCATTTTTTCACAACTTATTGGTCAATATACCCTCCGATGTTCCTCAGTTCTATCTTGTTGAATTCGGAAATGTTTCTGCCGAACATTTTTTGTTGTTAAAAACACAAACAAATATACAATCAATAACTGCACTAAACTCAATACAAGTTACTACTCTAATAGGAAGGATAAAATGATGAGAAAAAAACGTGCTTATGCAGAGAATAACCTGTTTTTTGTTTTGTTTTTTATGTTGCATCGACACATTCTGACAGTTTATGAAAACCGCCGGAATATGCTGAACGCTGATCAATTTTTAAAAAGGGTAGAAAAAATTATAATAGAAATGGAAATACAAAAATCCAACCTATGGAAAGTGTCATATATATATATATATACGAGGGTAAATCAAAAAGTTCTGAGACAAATTGAAGAAAAACTTTATTTATGGAAGTTGAAAACTTTATTTTTCTACATACGATCCGCCTAACTCAATACACTTCTGTAAGCGATGTTTCCATCGATAAATTCCTTCTTCATAAAATTCTAGAACTTGTCTAATGAACCAGGTCACAACCTCTTTCTTTGCTTCATTTATGGATTGAAATCTTATTCCTTTCAAATGTTCCTTCAGTTTTGGAAATAGGAAGAAATCACTAGGCGCTAAATCAGGACTATAGGGAGGGTGTGAAAGGATTTCCCAGCGAAACTCGCGTAAAATTGTTCTTACAGTCTTGGCCGTGTGTGCTGGAGCGTTGTCATGATGGAACAGAATTTGACGATGGAACTTTCCTTGTCGTTTCTTAGCCAATGAAGTCTTCAGCTTTCTCAAAACTCCGTAATAGCTTGCGGTGATAGTTTTCTGTCCTTCAAGAAAATCTAATAAAACGATTCCATCTTTATCCCAAAAAACAGTTGCCATTATTTTTTGAACTGACCTTTCTGCTTTGAACTTGATACGGCCTGCTGATCCTCTTGGTAACCATTGTTTAGACTGAAATTTGCTTTCAGGATCGTACAGGTAAATCCATGTTTCATCACTGGTTAAAACCCGTTCAAAAAAGTTTGCCTCATTTGCTTCAATTCTAGTCAGAAGGGCCAATGGAAGATCTGATCTCAGATTCAACTGATTCTGCTGCAACGCTTTAGGCACCAACGAGCAGAAAGCTTACTCAGACCAAGATCTTCTTTCAGAATTGAAAAGGCTGCCCCAAATGAAACGTCAAGCTCCTTAGCAATCTCATTCACTGTTATTCTCCGATCTTCTTCAACAAGATTCCTGACAAGCTCGATGTTTTGAGCATTTTTTGATGTTGAAGGCCTACCTTCTCTTTGGTCATCTTGAAGATCATTCCTACCATCCTTGAATCGTCTGATCCAACGATAAGCAACAGCTCTAGAAGGTGACGAGTCTTCATAAACATTTTGTAGAGCTTTAATGATTTCCGTCGGTTTCCATTCCAGTTTTGTTAGAAATTTAATGTTTGCACGAACTTCAAATTGGCTCAATATGGACTGTCAAAAGGTTAATATTATAAAATATTATCTGAAAAAAAAGAATAAAAGATTTAGAATGCTGTAACTTGTCAAATTTGTTGTTAAGAATTAAGTAGTGCGATTAAACCTTGTTTTGTTGCTCTATTTTCATTTAGATTGAATTTATATCACTTGTCTTAAAACTTTTTGATTTACCCTCGTATATATATATATATATATATATATATATATATATATATATATATATATAAGAGAAAACAGTTAATAAAACATGTTAAAACAGAAAAAGAAAAAGAGTTAAAAAAATATTTAATCTGAAAAGGAAACACTTGATAAGTGGATAGTCTTTAATTTGCGGAGTTTCGAAGAAATACTTTCCTTCTCATCAGAGCGTAGGAATTGACAAAATGCAGAATCGGATTTTGCATACAGAAGTATTTGATGAAACTACAAGTAAGTCAAAGATCTTACTTGATAACAAAAAGTGAAGCAGAGAGAATATGGCGAAGAAAAGGGTGATTATATATATATATATATATATATATATATATATATATATATATATGAACAGATGATTTATAAAGCATGTTAAAAGACATCTTGTAAAAGAGTTAAAAACATATTTAATTTTAAAAAGGAAGCACAAGATAAGTGGATAGTCCTTAATCCGCGGAGTTTCGCAGAAATACTCTCCTTTTCATCAGAGGACAGGAATTAGCAAAATGCGGGATCGGATTTTGCATATAAAAGTATTTAGTGAAACTACAAGTAAGTCAGAGATCTTACTTGGTTAAATAAAGGGTGAGGTAAGGGGAGTAGGAGGTAAAAGAAAAATGATAAAAAGATTTCACATGAATGGATAGTCCGGTGAAGGGTAAAAATCCAAGAATGGTAAAATCCAAACACGGTGGAATAAAAATTTCCAATCCAACAGGTAAGTTCCAAATGCTCCAAAATGATCCAAAAGGCAGAATTCCTTGGAAAAAATCACAAATGGAATGAGTTCCAAATCATTAAAAGAAAAGTTCAAATGTGCACAGAAAAAGCACCGGAGAGAATATTTAAAACACGTCTGCCAAGGCCGGAGGAAAACTCCGCGGATTAAGGACTATCCACTTATCTTGTGCTTCCTTTTTAAAATTAAATATGTTTTTAACTCTTTTTCAAGATGTTTTTTTACATGCTTTATAAATCATTTGTTCATATTATAAGCTCTATTTCCTTTTTGGTTTTATTGAGCTTTTACATCTGGTTGAGATTACTTTACTTGTAAATATTAACTCTTTAATATTTATAATATATTTAAAGTTCACCATTTTGATTACCTTGGTAAACTTATTGTAATTTATATATATATATATATATATATATATATATATATATATATATATATATATATATAGCAAAATACGCGTCGTTGACTGGGTTCCAAAACAGCCTACAGGAAATGGACTCTGATTTATGAAAGTATGATAGATTATGAATAGGTAGGGTTGTAAAGAGATAGCGTCGAATTTGGGGGTATCAAAACAAAAGCAAAATATGATGAAAGTAAAAATAAAATAGATAAATCTAATACCTTATTATATCATACCTGTTCACACAGAAACACTTATCACAATATTCTGTGGATCTATATTAAAAAAACTTGTTAAACTTTGTGACATATTTTCATTCTATGGAGGTCAGGCGCGAACGAACACCCTATAATTTTATTTTACCATATTTCTTCAAACTGAAACATAATTATCAAAGTATACTTACGCAGATAGATATGAAAAATCTTTATTAAGTTTGTGCCTATTTCCATTCTATGGAGGCCAGGAGCGAACGCAGACCCCACAATTTTATTATACCATCCCTATTTATGTTAAAACATACTTATCAAAGTATTCTTATGTACATCTATATCAAAAACACTTGTAAACGTTTTTTTTTTTAATTTTTAAAAATTTTGTTTCCATACTTTGTGGAGCAGGCGCAAACGCAGACCCCACAATTTTAATTAACCACTGTTCTGCCAGATCAAACATACCCATTCCTATGTCTCGATACATCTATCATTATATGTAATCAGTTTTTTAAATACTCAACCATATAGGAGCCTATTCGTGACCAGACATACACACATACACACACAGACATTCAGCTTTATATATATATATATATATATATATATATATATATATATATATATATATATATATATATATATTATGCAAAATAATGTATAGTAACAAATGAAAACTATTTTATTGCTTTTTGTTATTTTATTTCGTAAAAACTATTACTGTTTTAAGGTTTGTATTGAAGGTATGAAAAAATACCTTTATGATAATTTTTTTCTACTCCGTTTTCTATTCTATTACGATTAGCGGATGGACTATTTTCTTTATTTCAAGAAAAGTAATTTAAAATTCAAAAAAAGTAATGTAAACTTTCACAAAATAATTTAAACTCTCATAGTTTAAATTTCTATAAGTAATTTTCTAAATATTTAAAATATGGAAATAATTTGAAATTTTCACAAATTTCATCAAATAATTTTGTCATAAAAAATGTATCATCAAACAAAGTAGCTAACATTCAATTGAATTACGAAGCCGAATCTTTCTTCATTATTCTACTCAAATAATCGGTTAAATAAAAAAAATTCAGTATTATTTCCAAATAGCACCATTTATACCATTTCAGTACGGGCCAATAAGTCTCCTGTGCGTCATGAGTAAGTTGCTGGAATCTGTGTTAAATACAGAAGTAATCAACCATCTCAACAAAAATAACCTTCTTAGTGACACTCATTGGTTTCCGTTCTGCTAGATCTACAGCAGATGTGCTTACAGTTATATCTCATAGGAATAGCAAATCTCTCGACGGAGGCAACCTTTCTAGGGCAATTGCTCTTGACATATCTAAGGCCTTTGATAGGGTATGGCAAAAAGATTTACTTCACAAGATCTCCAGCTATGGTATAGCTGGAAATGTCTTCTCAATTATTAAATCATTTCTTTCTGATAGGTTCATAAGATTAGTAGTTGAGGGGCAAAAATCAGAAGCTCACAGTATAAATGCTGGAGTCCCTCAGGGGGTCCATCCTGGGCCCAACTCTTTTCCTGATCTACATTAATGATCTTCCAAATCACATCCTTACATCATTTGTAGAAATTTATGCTGATGACACTACCATTTATGGTAGCACATCTAAGACAGTAAACGACCAAGTTCTCTCTGATTCTCTCTCCTCTGATCTTGAGCACGTGGTACAATGGGGGAAGGAGTAGCTGGTTAGTTTTAATGTATCTAAAACCAAGCTTCTCTCTTTACATCATCAACATTCTGATCCACATCTGGCATCAATTGAAATGAATGGCTATCGTCTTCAGGAGGCCTCAAGTTTTGACAAGCTTCTGGGCTTGACAATTACTGCTGATCTTAAATGGAACATGTACATCAAATCTATTGCCAGGGCCGCTGGAAAAATGGTGGGATCTTTCTATGGATCCAGCAGATATCTCACTGCTGATGCAATTCTCTATCTATAAAAGAGCCAGGTATGTTCAAGGATGGAATACTGTTGCCACATCTGGGCAGAAGTAGCTAGAAAGAACTTGTCCTGCCTTGATAGAGTTCAAAATAGACTTCGTAGCCTCGTAGGAGATGTCCTTTTCTCTTCCTTGCAACCTCTATCTCACAGAAGAGATGTTGCGAGCTTGTCTTTGATGTATCGTTATTTTCATGGAAAGTGTTCGACTGAGCTTCAGTCTATGGTCCCCCCTCGCAAAACTTTCACAAAAAACACTCGTCTAGCTGAAAACACTATCAATAATCCCCCCACTCTTTATCTGTGCCTAAACCTAAACGTAGATTTCATGAACAAAGCTTCTTTCTTAGAACTGCACGCCTGTGCAATTGTCTTCCGTTTTCCTGCTTTCCAGCTGACTACAATATGGTTGTCTTCAAGTCTAACGTAAATAAGTTCTTGATGAGCCGTTCCATATAAGTTAACAAATTTACCGAATTTTCATTACTAATGATAACTATATTGTCCAATTTCTACTGTACACTCTTTAACCCTTATTCTTGAGTGGCCTCCTGGCCTTGATAATGTGGTGATGCCTGTGTAAAAAACAATTATAGAAATTAAATAATAAAAATTCTCATTAATGTTTTTAAAAGTAAAAAAAAATTATAGAAATTAAATAATAAAAATTCTCATTAATGTTTTTAAAAGTAAAAAAAAAATTATAGAAATTAAATAATAAAAATTCTCATTAGTGTTTTTTTGTGTGATAACACAAGTATTACTACAAAAACTATTCATAAGAATGTAAAAAAAAAATGAAAGTTTATTATTTTTTTATTGTTTCATGATAGCATAAAAAGTGTTAAATCCAGAAGTAAATTATTTCCATATGGTTTCTTATTTCGTTTCATGTCTAATTGTTGTGTAGCAGGCGGCTCATATTGGGGACACATTAACGAGGACATATAATAACGTGTAATGATGGTGATGACAATTCTGATGGGAAGACATTTATATATATTACATCATCAGGAAAACTGTGACAATTCTTGGAGGTTCATATTAATACGGACTGGGAGATATGATGCAAGTTCTAAACACAGAGGAATGGAGGAGATACCACACTTATGATGGATGGGAGGACACATAATGCTTGGTAGCTTTGTACAAAGTTCTTACAAGATGATGATAAAACACATTTTCCTTTTTTCTTGTAAGGAATGACGAGACGAACAGTTACAAACATATTTGGTTCTTTATTCAGTCGACCGATCGGTGACGTCAGGAATTCAAACTTTGATTTACATGGTCTAATCTTATACCCTTCCCTTCTAAGGGGCTCTCCTCTCCAACTGACTATCTCTCATCAACTCTTGACTCTCAACTCTGTCTTCCAACTGACTTCTAACTCCGAACCCTTAGAATCCTATATTGAGAAATCCCCTTTGTTTATGACGTCAGAAGTGTGTTTTTCAAACGTGACTAATTTTCATGTGACTTTACATATGTTTGTCCAAACACACTTTTGGCAAACAAAATAATCCTCAATTCTAATATCTAACCTATTTTTAAACAATATATTTTAACCTGCATTGTGCATTCATTTAACTGACATATTTAATATTCAGATTTCTAAAAGAATGGACAATCGACTCTTTTTTCGACATAAACAATATTTAACTATTTCTAATAGAATTAACAATAGACTTAATTTCTAACATTCTATTCTCCATTATTATCTTTAACACTTGCTTACCGGGTTCGATTCTAACCTTATCCTAATATTATTTTCACTTATCTAGTATGTCTTCTTACTTACATGATAAGGTACAGCCCTTCATGTAACATAGTGTGTTCAGTTCCGTTCCATATTTAAGTAAACCGAGTTTACTTCCGACGTCTAAACTTTGAGTACTGAATTGTTTTTACTTTACCCGAAAACACAAGAGGGCTTCTGGATTTCCAATCGTGCTGTTGTACGAAAAGATTTCTTTGAAGGTAAGAATGAAGAGACGACCGGTGACAGAGCTAGTGGGTTCAGTAAGAAGTGGTCCTGAAGGTATGTGCTTGAATGACTACTTATGAAGTAAGTATAAAGTATCACAAATGGTTGATATGACGTTATGCAACAATGTCAGCAATGTTTGTATCGAACTTTCTCCTAGATTCATTTTTAAGTTGTTGATAATCAGAACCCTTCCCCTCCTTCTCGCCCTTCTCTTTAATCACCGCCAAATGTTCGCGCGGCGAATGAATAATCATGGGGCCGCTCTTATCTCCAGTTTATTTGGCATTTTGAATGCCGCACGAAGGATTACCTCGATACATTTGGGCTTCCACAACTGATCTGAAAACACTTTGGGAAATGTCAAGAAAATTGCAACGAGAAAAACGGGCAAAACAAGAAACGTTAAACGTAATAAATTGGCAAGAATACCGAAAGCAGGAAAATAAAGGTTTCATCACCCAAACCAGAAGATAATAAAGACATTCATTCGTTAAGGAACAATAAAATGGAAGAAAAAAATATTCCGAGATTTTGGGATTTTCTGATGAAATGCTTCCATTTTCATTCATTAATGTTTCCATTTGTTTTATTCATTTTATTCTTTACAAAA
The DNA here is from genome assembly GCF_053919585.1 of Euprymna scolopes. Taxonomy (NCBI): domain Eukaryota; kingdom Metazoa; phylum Mollusca; class Cephalopoda; order Sepiida; family Sepiolidae; genus Euprymna; species Euprymna scolopes. The sequence continues at coordinate 81,220,706 of NC_136497.1, read as the reverse complement.
TTGGAACAAAATACTTCAAAATCTTGCATATCTTCTCTTTTCCTCATTTTTTTTAGTTTTCGACTTTTTTTTTCGTCCTTAGTTTTGCGACCATGCATCTGGGCATGACGCTCCGTCCATCGGTTAGTCCATTGGTCTGTCAAGGTTAAGACTGAAATAACAACTTTATGATTACTGTTTAAATGAATACTTTTAGATACGGCCAAACGTCTCTATACGAAGCTATATCTCTTGCTATTTATTTATCTCTCCACGAGGGCAAAGTCAGACACAAGATTAGAGGCACTATGGATAGGAACAAAAGTAAAAATTGTCTCTTTCACTGATCGAGGACAGAAGAGATGAAGTGTAGTATCAGAACAGATACTGCACTTTATTCTTAGACAAATATTTGAGAAGCGCTGTCTGCTGGGCTATCGGTTGTGCTTAAATTTGGAATAACTTTTTCGTTGGTCTGTCATACTTAGAATTAAATTTTAATGTTCGTCGTCATGCTTACGTTGGAAATATATTTTTCGCTGGTCTGGCAGATTTAGAATTAATTAAATTAGTTTCGTTAGTCTATTTGCCAAGCTTAAATTTGAAATATCATTTTCATCGGTCTGTCGTGGGTATTATTTTATTGGAAGCCTTTGAAATGAATAATTTGGATATTTTATTTATTTATTTGCGGACTATTATCCTCATTTTCATAGTTGTTGTTTCACGACGTTCGGTTAACAATTCCTCTGGTTTTCGTCTGGTAGTTAACTGCGATAAAGTTTACGCATAAATCTATACTTTCGTATATTAGTTTTATGTGAGTAAATGAAGTAGTTATATATATATATATATGTATATATATATAAATATATATATATATATATAACTAATTAATTTACTCACGTAAAATTAATATACAAAAGTATAGATTAATGCGTAAACTTTAAGTATTTACTTCAAAAGTGATCAATACGTAGGTAGAACTAGTTAGTAGTTTATAAAATATATATGGCGATTAAGCTACACTGAATATTCCGCATTTCATCCACTCTAGGACTCTTCAGGCTTTTGCGCGAATTCTGTGGTTGTTTACTGTTTTTTTTTTAAATCTCAATAGACGAGGAGCATATAAAAGCGATAAACAACCACAGAATTCCCGCATAAGCCTGAAGAGTCCTAGAGTGGATGAAACGCGGAATATTCAGTGTAGCTTAATCGCCATATATATTTTATAAATTACTATATATATATATATATATATATATATATATATATATATATATATATATATATATATATATATATATATATACTAGCAAAAGTAGCCGTCGCTAACTGGGTTCAAAAACAGCCTACAGTAAATGAACTCGGATTTATGAAGTATGATAGGTAATGAAAAGGAAGGGTTGAAAGAGATAGCTTCGAATTTGGGGGTATCAAAACCAAAGCAAAATATGATGAAAGTAAAAATAAAATAGATAAACCCAATAATTTATTATACCATACCTGTTGACATGTAAACACTTATCAACATATTCTGTGGATCTATATTAAAAAACCTTGTTAAACTTTGTGACATATTTCCATTCTATGGAGGTCATGCGCGAATGAACACCCCATAATTTTATTATACCATATTTCTTCAAACTGAAACATAATTATCAAAGTATTCTTACGCAAATAGATATGAACAACAAACTACTGCTTATGTACAGACAAATTCAATATATATATATATATATATATATATATATATATATATATATATATATATATATATATATATGTTAGTTTATTTGTATTTTTTGGTTACTTCGGACTATTGTTCTCGTCTTCAGTGTCATTTTCACAACTTATTGGTCAATATACCCTCTGATGTTCCTTAGTTGTATCTTGTTGAATTCGGAAATGTTTCCGCAGAAGTTTGTTGTTGTTGTTAAAAACACAAACAAATATACAATCAATAACTGTACTAAATGCAATACAAGTTACTATTCTAATAGGAAGGATTAAATGATGAGAAAAAACGTGCTTAGGCAGAGAATAACATGTTTTTTTGTTTTGTTTTTTTTATGTTGCATCGACACATTCTAACAGTTTATGAAAACCGCCGGAATATGCTGAACGCTGATCAAATTTTAAAAGGGTAGAAAAAATTATAATAGAAATGGAAATACAAAAATCCAACCTATGGAAAGTGTCATATATATATATATATATATATATATATATATATATATATATATATATATATATATATATATATATGAGAGCAAACACTTAATAAAACATGTTAAAAACACTTTGAAAAAGAGTTAAAAACATATTTAATCTGCAAATGAAACACTTGATAAGTGGATAGTCTTTAATTCGCGCAGTTTCGAAGAAGTACTTTCCTTCTCATAAGAGGGTAGGAATTAACAAAATGCGGGATCGGATTTTTGCATACAAAAGTATTTAATGAAACTACAAGTTAGTCAAAGATCTTACTTGATAACAAAAAGTGAAGCAGAGGGAATATGGTGAAGAAAAAGGTGATTATATATATATATATATATATATATATATATATATATATATATATATATATATATACTAGCAAAAAGTACCCGTCGTTGACTGGGTTCAAAAACAGCTTACAGAAAGTGGACTCTGATTTATGAAAGTATGATAGGTTATGAAATGGAAGGGGTGTAAAGAGATAGCTTCAAATTTGGGGGTATCAAAACCAAAGCAAAATATTATGAAAGTAAAAATAAAATAGATAAACCTAATACTTTATTATACCATACCTGTTGACATTGAAACACTTATCACAATATTCTGTAGATCTATATTAAAAAACCTTGTTAGACTTTGTGACATATTTCCATTCTATGGAGGTCAAGCGCGAACTAACACCCCATAATTTTAATATTCCATATTTCTTCAAACTGGAACATAATTATCAAAGTATACTTACCCAGATAGATATGAAAAGTCTTTATTAAAGTTTGTGCCTATTTCCATTCTACGGAGGCCATGCGCGAACGCAGACCCAACAATTTTATTATACCATCCCTATTTAAGTTAAACATACTTATCAAAGTATTATTATTTACATTTATATCAAAAACATTTGTAAACATTTTCTTTTTAATTTTTAATTTTTTTATTTCAATACTTTGTGGACCAGGCGCGATACGCAGACCCCACAATTTTAATGAATCATCATTATGTCAGATCAAACATACCCATTTCTGTGTCTCGATACATCTTCTATCATTATATGTGATCAGTTTTCTATAATAGTCAACCATATAGGAGCCTATTTGTGACCAGACAAACACACAGACGTTCAGCTTTATATATATATATATATATATATATGTGTGTGTGTGTGTGTGTGTGTGTGTGTGTGTGTGTGTGTGTTTGTGTGTTATAAAACTTTGTTACATTTATTAAAGTAGTTGAATGTTTTATTTTACAAAAATTACAATATCAGTAAAAAAATGTAGTCGGAAAAACAATGTTTTCGAAGTTGTGTTGGGTGTAGCGTCCTAAATTCTCGTATTTAACGGAACTAAACGAATATATTAGTAAAATGGCGTTGCGCCGTCATATTTAAGTTTTAAATAGCATTTTATTTGGTCTGTCATATCGAAGTTCGAAACGTAATTTTTTTATTGATCTGTCATGCTTAAATTTGCAATAGCATTTTTCCTGGCCTATCATACTTAAGCTTGAAATATCCTTTTCGTTGCTTTGTCATTGTTGAGTTTAAAATATCATTTTTGTTCGTCAGCTATGCGAAAATTTGAAATATCATTTTTGTTCGTCTGCTATGCTTAAATTTGAAATATCATTTTTGGTTGTCTGCTATGCGAAAATTTTAAATATAATTTTTGTTTGTCTTCAATGCTTAAATTTGAAGTATTATTTTTGTTTGTCTGCTATGCTTAAATTTGAATTATTATTTTTGTTCGTCTGTTATACTTAAATTTGAAATATTATTTTTGTTATTCTGCTATGCTTAAATTTGAAGTATTATTTTTGTTTGTCTGTTATACTTAAATTTGAATTATTATTTTTGTTCGTCTGTTATACTTAAATTTGAAATATTATTTTTGTTCGTCTGCTTTGCTTAAATTTGAAGTATTATTTTTGTTTGTCTGCTATGCTTAAATTTGAAGTATTATTTTTGTTTGTCTGTTATACTTAAATTTGAAGTATTATTTTTGTTCGTCTGTTATACTTAAATTTGAAATATTATTTTTGTTCGTCTGCTTTGCTTAAATTTGAAGTATTATTTTTGTTTGTCAACTATGCTTAAATTTGAAGTATTATTTTTGTTTGTCTGTTATACTTAAATTTGAATTATTATTTTTGTTTGTCTGCTTTGCTTAAATTTGAAGTATTATTTTTGTTTGTCAACTATGCTTAAATTTGAAGTATTATTTTTGTTTGTCTGCTATGCTTAAATATGTAGTATTATTTTTGTTCGTCTGTTATACTTAAATCTGAAGTATTATTTTTGTTTGTCTGCTATGCTTAAATATGTAGTATTATTTTTGTTCGTCTGCTATACTTAAATCTGAAGTATTATTTTTGTTTGTCTGCCATGCTTAAATATGTAGTATTATTTTTGTTCGTCTGTTATACTTAAATCTGAAGTATTATTTTTGTTTGTCTGCTATGCTTAAATATGTAGTATTATTTTTGTTCGTCTGCTATACTTAAATCTGAAGTATTATTTTTGTTTGTCTGCCATGCTTAAATATGTAGTATTATTTTTGTTCGTCTGCTATACTTAAATCTGAAGTATTATTTTTGTTTGTCTGCTATGCTTAAATATGTAGTATTATTTTTGTTCGTCTGCTATACTTAAATCTGAAGTATTATTTTTGTTTGTCTGCTATGCTTAAATATGTAGTATTATTTTTGTTCGTCTGCTATACTTAAATCTGAAGTATTATTTTTGTTTGTCTGCTATGCTTAAATATGTAGTATTATTTTTGTTCGTCTGCTATACTTAAATCTGAAGTATTATTTTTGTTTGTCTGCCATGCTTAAATTTGAAGTATTATTTTTGTTCGTCTGTTATACTTAAATATGAAGTATTATTTTTGTTCGTCTGTTATACTTAAAGTTGGAATATTATTTTTGTTCGTCTCCTTTGCTTAAATTTGAATTATTATTTTTGTTTGTCTGCTATGCTTAAATTTGAAGTATTATGTTTGTTCGTCTGTTATCTTAAATTTGAAGTATTATTTTTGTTCGTCTGTTATGCTTAAATTTGAAGTATTATTTTTGTTCGTCTGTTATACTTAAATTTGAAATATTATTTTTGTTCGTCTGCTTTGCTTAAATTTGAAGTATTATTTTTGTTTGTCTGCTATGCTTAAATTTGAATTATTATTTTTGTTTGTCTGTTATACTTAAATTTGAATTATTATTTTTGTCTGTTTGTTATGCTTAAATTTGAAATATAATTTTTGTTCGTCTGCTATGCTTAAATTTGAAATATATTTTTTGTTTGTCTGCTATGCTTAAATTTGAAGTATTATTTTTCTTCCTCTGCTATGCTTAAATTTGAAATATCATTTTTGTTCGTCTGTTATACTTAAATTTGAAGTATTATTTTTGTTTTTCTGCTATGCTTAAATTTGAAGTATTATTTTTCTTCCTCTGCTATGCTTAAATTTGAAATATCATTTTTGTTCGTCTGTTATACTTAAATTTGAAGTATTATTTTTGTTTGTCTGCTATGCTTAAATTTGAAGTGTTATTTTTGTTTGTCTGCTATGCTAAAATTTGAAGTATTATTTTTGTTTGTCTGTTATACTTACATTTGAATTATTATTTTTGTTCGTCTTCTATGCTTAATTTTGAAATATTATTTTTGTTTTTCTGCTATGCTTAAATTTGAAGTATTATTTTTGTTTGTCTGTTATACTTAAATTTGAAATATCATCACGTTTGAAATATCATTTTTGTTTGTCTACTAGGCTTAAATTTGAAATATTATTGTTTGTCTGTTATACTTAAATTTTAAATATCATTACGTTTGAAATAGCATTTTCTCTTCCTATATCGGTCAGTATATCAGTCTGCCATACTCGAGTGTAAAATTGGAGTTCTTGTTGTCTGTCCTGCTTAAATTTTAAATAGCATTTCTGTAAAGTTAGTTCAATTGGAAAGGGTATTTTCACTAATATATCCTAATTATATTTCAGATGATATATATGTTAACCTGTTACGTTGAAGTTAAAAAATATTTAGTTGCTTTGTAGCACACTTGTTTTTGAAATATTATTTCTATAAGTCTGTCATAATGACATTTAAAATAGCATTTTTTTAAAAATCTGTCATAGTTAAGTTAAAAACAGCATACCTTTAAGTCTCTCATTGTGAAACTTCGAATAGCATATTTGTAAATCTGTCATGGTTAAACTTGAAATAGCTTTCACAGTTTTACTATACAGGTAAGTGTCTTATGGTGACATTTTAAATAGCACGTTTGTAAATCTGTCGTGATTAATTTTTAAATAGCATACCTGCAAGTCACTCATGGTGAAACTTTAAAGAGCATATTTGTACATCTGTTATGGTTACATTTTTCATAGCATATCTGTAAGTCTCTAAATAGCATATGTGTTAATATGTCATGGTTAGTTTTTAAATAGCATTTCCGGAGTTTGTCTTGTTTAGGAATTTATAATGGCATTTCTGTAAGTCAGTCATAATAAGATTTGAAATAACATTTTCATTGATTTTCCTCCTTTACGCTTGGAATAGTATTTCCATAGCTAAAAGCACTGATTGAATGAGTACATCTTAAGAATGTTCGTTTTCTGTTTCTTTAACATATTCTTTTTATTCTTTTTTTATTTTATTCTCGTCAAAAAACGTACTTTCATTTTCGCGATTATAGAATTCTCATTTGTACACGGCAAACAACAGATCTAAGGAAGCAATGAAGACAAATAAAAAAAAAACGACAAGAATAAAATTGCAATTGAGAAGTACAACAACAAACAACAACAACCAATAACAACAAACAACAACAAACAACAGCAAACAACAATGGGCACCATGACTATGCTGGAAAAAAAAGATATCGATACATTTTGCCCGCGAATATGAATATTTATTCTGCCGCTCACTGAAGCAGGAAGCGAAAAGCCATCTACTATCTTGCTGAAAAAGCACCGCTCAATAAAATGAAACCAGGTTAAAAGATGAAATATAAATTGGCTCCTTCTTGAAATATCTATTATTTTCAAGCCGGGTCTTTGTAGTCTTTTGTAATTCACCACTCCTACCTCCGCATCCTTGTCAACCCTTCATCCTGTTCACACACACATACACATACACATACACACACACGCCTTACCCGTCCCACACGCCCCTCCGCCAAATAATTCATAACGCAACTCAATCTCTGCAAAGACAATTTTCTTCCCTTTTTCTTTTTTTTTTATTCTTGTTTAACAGAAAGTTTTCACCTAATAATATCTCCACTGAATAAAGCACCTCGGAGTTATTAGCTTTGTGCATTATGCCTGGATGCAAACAGGATGTTAGTGCGTGTATATCTACGCCGTGAGATAAAAAGCGGGAACACAATAAAGGTGTAGAATTCTTCATAAAAAAAGATCAAATATTAGTGAAAATATCTCCCCCCCCCCCAAAAAAAAAACTGGTTCGCCTTATCTTTCGCAACAAAGACATTTCTCTTTTTAATGAAGGAGAGACGCGAAATGCAAGATGTCACAGTAAACGGATTATATTTTTGCAAAATTCTCGAAGTTATAATTCACATGTGCTTTTTTTTTCGTCAAGTTTGTTTTATTTATAACGGTAATTTAATTTTTTTTTAAATTATCAAATTTATGATATAATTGAATCATCTACAATTTTAAGTTTATTTTCGTATAAACTAGACTAGGTGCCGGCGGATGGGTGTGTTGAGCAAAACAAAATAAATAAATACAAAAGTGGTAGTAGGCAAGCAGGCTCGAACCCGTACCGCGAAGGATGTAATGAACGTGAAAAAAGAAAAACATGACGTATTTGCCATTGAGTCCATCGCCAAACCGGAAGTACTGAAGGTTTAAATTAAAGCTAGTCAATCGAAAAGAGGGAATTACTTTCGAAAATAGCCGCGAAAAAAGCGACCACATCCCTGTAGAAAAGTGCCCAATTGGGAGTGAAGGAATTAATGTTTTAACCAATTTTTTGATATTTGTCATCCGAAGGGTGGAGCTTAAAAACGATATCAATCACGTGAAAATATGTGACGTCTGTCGAAAGTTTTAGGCATACATACATACATGCATACATACATACATACATACATACATACATAGATTTAAACAGACAGGTGAGATGTAGAGTATAGATAATACCATCTGTTATAGATAACACATTTATCTAGGGTTGGAATAATTTAATCGATAGTTATGCAGAAAAGGGCAAAAAATATAGTCAACGCGTTTTAATGTTCCAAACTATCAATATATTTTTGTAATTATTTTTTAAATTTAGGACCAACAAAATTTAATCAACTGGATTTTCAAATTTTATTGGGCTTATATTCGGTTTTGAGTTTTGCATTGAAAATAATGCTCCTTGTCTCTAATTGTTAAATCTAAGATGGCGGATGTTAAATGGGACCATTTATTTATTTTTGTGGAGGTAATTTTTTTTTCCTTTTATCATATTCAAAGTTACTTTTTGGTGTTTTCGTAATTCTGTTTTTTCACATCTTTCTTGTTCCCCTTCTTTTTGTCTTGATCTTTCTTTTTCATCAAAACTTTGAGTTTATAAATTAGCTGCTTCGCCCTTTCTGCTTCTCAGAAAATCGGTTCTCTCTATGATTCTTAACACTCGCTCACACATGAGGCTATTCTCTATCTCTACAATCAGTCCATGCATGGCGTATTTTTGTTATATTTGGGCTGGTAAATATCCGTCTGAAAATTCGTAATAAGATGGAGAAACGTATCAGTAATTTGATTGTCCCCCCACCCTTTATTCTTCTCTGCAACCTGTCTCTCACAGACGTTGGTAATCCGTCTTTTCTCTAAATACTCTTATGAGGTGTGTTCTTCAGAAATATCTGCTATATTTTCTGCTGTCTAGTTTTCCAACTTGTCTGACTCATCAGTCTAGTGGCTTCTATCAATTCACTATTTTGATCTCTCGTTGCGTTTGGCTGTCCTGGTCGCAGGTCACCAAATGTGACAGAATCCCTTGCCAAGAGACCCCTGGTCACGTAAGAGTCGTCTCCTGGTCGAAAGCGACTAAATGAAACTTCTTCGTGTGGCAAAACCCCGTTAATCGATTTGGTTGATATGTCGTCGCCTCAGCATTCTGTCGTGCTAGAAGAAAAGTAATTTCATGCACACAAAAGAAAACAACTCAGTGCTCTAATCTAATTGATTAATTTTCAGAAAAATGATATACAAATATATAATTATCTACAACTGTTTTACATTTTAATGTTCAATAATGTCTGACTCCACTGAGTCTATAAGTAGATTTCACTTCTCCATTCGATATAACGGTGAAGTTGGTGTGGTAAGAGGGGGGGCGTGTGGCAATTCTCTACAAGTTGTTCTGTCTCAAACTCTCAACAACTGACTGACTCCAACTCCAACTAACTCAACAACTGTCGTTTCCGACTGTTCGTTCCGTTCATATACTAAGGGGAGGGGTGAAACCAGAGTTGTTTTCTGGACCAATCATACCCAACTACGGCACCCCAGGGGAGGTTCACCCCCATACACACTTGCGAGTGTACCTGTGCATCTGCTAACGTTCTCATGGCCCAGTGAGGTCATACCCGTGATTCTCTGGGTCGGTGCACTGCATTTGAATTATAAACATCCTCAGTCTAGTCATTCCGGTTTCAGAATACAAATGTCAAAAAATAACATTGTTGTCGATTTTTATAACAATGAAAATCACAAACCTAATCTTTTCTCTCAACAGAGTTTTTCGCTGTCGCCCAGGTACACTGATGATAATTAAAGAATAAAAAAAAATCATATCTGCGCGGCTTCATCCAATATTTCGGGAGTCTCAGCCTACCCCCAGTGGGGAGCTCAATCGCTCCCTGGACGGTCAGGTAACATCGTTGTAATAGAGCTTTTTATCCCAGAAGTTTCTTTCCAAGAATTTCACGTGTGAATCTCTCACCTCATCCTATTTATAGCCTTAGTATTTTCAAGACCAAGGTCAATTGGCATCTCCTGCCTTTGCAATAATTATCTTTCGTCATTTTTAGCTCCTTTCATTACGTGGCTTCATACTTTGCCTGGGGCGATTTCCATATTTTTTAAGTGTGTTAGGCATTCTATTCATAAATTTGGTTGATTAGTCAGATGTGATGGCCGGTTATATACAGGGCGATTAAGAAGTAACAGAATATTAAGTCATTTATTAAAAACGAAACAAAAAAAGAAATCAAACATAAAACGAAATCAACGCATTCTCTAGTGTGCTTCGCCACATGATTGAGAACAAAATTTTCCTCAGTGCGGTTGTTCTGTGGTATCAATACATGTGTGAATTAGCAGGTTATGCTAATCTAAAATATATGGATTAGCAGGAATTTTCTAAAGTTATTTTCAGAACTGTATTTTTTCAGCTCCTCTTATACAGAAATGTTATCAAGAAACAGATATCACAAGAAAATGTATGGCATGGGGTTGTAGTTAGAATTCAGTATGATTGCCAACATTCGCCCTCAGCTTTTAAAGACCTCTGAGATGCGCATCAACTGATTTCACAAGTAACTCTTTTGTAAAAAAAAAAATGACTAAAAAGTCAGTAATTATTATGGAGGATACGGATGAATGAGATAAATTGACAACTGGATCGTGATGAATACTTTGAGAGGTTTGAAAATCTCTACGTTTCACTCACTCAAAAAAAAACAGACGACTTTACAATTCTTCCCCCTTTGTAACAAACATCGGTCATGGAATGTAAGGATTAAACCACAATATGGAGGAAGGGGCTTCCTAACACACTTCCTCCTATTTTAGTCACCACAATCAATTCAATACGATTGGTCTAACAGTTTTTTTACTAGGTAAAATTACTGCTTAATATTCTAACTTGGTGTCATTTTTTATTTAATTAAGTCAAACATTTTTGTTTTCTAACCTAACCATAGCACATGATCATGGTGGCCAATGATAGTGCCACACTCCTTACATTATATCATTTAAAATAAAAACGAACCTAATATATAGACGTGAGATCAAAACTAAAAAAAGATACGTACATGACTTTCGTGTCATCGGCTACAATCGAAACCAAAGCATATAACTCATTCATTAACCTCTAATCGTACTTTGAGGTAATTGCCCCAAGTCCGGGGTAATTGTGCCAACTAGCTAAAAGTGCTCTTTTGGCAATCACGCATGTAAAGAGAACTTTTTTTAGTTGGCGCAATTACCCCCGGATTTGGCGCACTTACCCCAAACTACGATATTTATTTTCCCCACTTTATCTGTACCTAAATCAAAACATAGATTTCATGAACAAAGCTTCTTTCTTAGAACTGCACGCCTGTGTAACTCTCTTCCGTTTGCCTGTTTCCCACCTGACTACAACTTGGATGTCTTCAAGTCCAACATAAACAAATTCTTGATAAGTAATCCAATTTATCAACTCTCCATTACTAATAATTTCTCTCACATTTTCCTATTGATTACTGTACACGCAATAACCCTTATCCTCGAGTTGCCTACAGGCCTGGATAAGTGGTGACTCCCATGCAATATATATGTATATATATGCATATATATGTATACATATATATATATATATATATCATTGTTGTGTTTTCCATTATAGAAGTGTTGATTAAATTTAAAATAAAATGCGTATTAAATACGTTTGAAAGCCAAATTATAACGCGATATTATGAAGACAATCAAATATTTATTTGTTTAAAATTAATATTTCGGAGGTTTACTCCATCCTCAGAATGTTATACATTTTTCTCTCACTATTATGTAAAATTGAAGAAAATAGTTGGTAAAGAGTATGTGTGTGGTTGTCTGCCGTGTTATTTTTAAATACCGGAAGAATGCGTTGGAGGACGAAGGTTTTCGGAATTTTTAATTTGGATTTCAAATGATGTATTTTTAAATAAGTGTTCATTATAATACCTTTATTTTATATATCATTTTAAAAAGAGTTTTTCGCTCTATCTAATCGCTTAAATTACAATGGTTTTAAAAGAATTATGTTTTTTTTTAATTTAAAATGTTGAATACAAGATGGAAAAGCAAATTCACACAATTTTTATTTCAATTAAAGCTAGGCTCGCAATATCAACGAAGTGTTTGCCCCCAGGAACCATTACTGAACGCACAGTACAATGCTGGTTTAAGAAATTTCATGGCAGCAAAGAGTCTTGAAGATGATGAGCGTAGTGGTCGGCCATTGGATGTTGACAAGGATTAATTAAGAGTATCAGGCGAAGGCAACTGTTCGAGAACTTGTTTCTGAATTAGACGTAAGTATACGACAATTTCCAATTGCTTGATAGAGATTGGAAAGTCGAAAAAGTTTGATAAATGGGTGCCTCACGAATTCAAAAACGACCCGTTTCTCGACCGGGTTTTGACTTGCGATGAAAAATGGGTTCTTTACGACAACCAGCGACTCTCAGCTCAGTAGCTAGACGCCGAGGAAGCTCCACGACACTTCTCGAAGCCAGAGTTGCACTAGAAGATCATGCTGAGTGTTTGATGGTCTGTCACCGGTCTCATCTATTACAGTTTATTGAATGCAGACGAAAGAATTACAGCGGAGAAGTACTGTCAACAATTGGCTGAAATGCATCAGAAACTTCGACTACAAAACTCAGCATTAGTCAACAGAAGATACCCAATTCTCCTCCACGACAATGCCCGACTGCACGTTGCTAAACCGACTCTGCGGAAGTTGAACTAATTGGGCTAGGAATCTCTGTCTCATCCCACTTACTCTCCAGATCTCTCACCAACCGAATGATTTTTATGCTAAGGTATAAATTAACTTGCTTTGCGTTGGCAAAAGTGTGTTGATTCTGATGGTTCTTATTTCGATCAATACAATTTTGGTTAAGCCAAGATATGTTCATCTGAATTTAAAAGTTAAAAACCGCAAGAACTTTCCTGTCAACCATATATATATATATATATATATATATATATATATATATATATATATATGGGGGGTGCGCGCGTGCGCGTGTGTGCGTATATATATATATATATATATATATATATATATATATATATATAGAGAGAGAGAGAGAGAGAGAGAGAGAGAGACAGACAGACAGACAGACAGACAGAGAGAGACAGAGAGAAATGCGACTGGGGACCACTAGTGAACTTGATATTCCTGGAAAATTTCATCTTTCGGCGAAGGCCGATTCAACCCGACTTGGCTAAAGAGATATATTTTTTATGTAAGAAACCATTAGTTCATTGATACTTAATCTCTATCTCTACTTGTATATTAAATACACTTTGTGCGTGTGTCTGCATTTGTGTGAGTTAGTTTCCTTCTGACTCCGAAACGGTTGCGCTGATTTTTTAAAAACTTTTACGCAAACGTGTTTGAGAATGTTCTTAGATAGGTTTCGTATCGCAGTGCCCCCGAAAAGATTATCAGAAAATCGATGATCGAAAAAATCCGATTAAAGAAGAAATAATCTGATTTTGACTGAAGTTGCACTTTGACTTCACTTTTGCATTTTAAACTTTAAGCCATTATATAACAATTTATTTTATGAAATCGAAAGTAGGTTCATTACGGTGCGAGGTAGACTACAATATATTGTGGACTAAGTCATTGCTAGGAGACATTTGGAGCTTCTTTCTGGTGCATCGCGATGAGTTCTCGACTAAAACAAGTAATCAATTGATTTGATTAAAAAATGAGCGATTTCACAAATTTCGATTATAATAAAATTATCCATTGGTCGTCATTCAATCCCGAACAACGTCGAGTCTCGCTAATAATGTACTATATGATAAATCTCTAAACCAAGCACTTGCTTCTTTGTTCCTCAAATCTTCATGATTTTTCTTTAAAATCTTTAAAACAACATAAATGGTTAACAAAAATATAAAAATAGCAAAAGAATATTGAAGACACAATAATAAAAACTTGGTACTTATGTAGAATATGGACCGTATTGAAATAATAACGTTATCATTTAGAAACTATAAGAATTTATGCCCCCCCCCCACTTATACCTCATTGATGAGTCATTTCTTGGACCCTTTCGGCTGGTAGGATTTCTGTTCCATGCTACTTTAAGAGGCACGTGACTTGATTTATAAAAACACTCGCATGAGTGTGCTTTGACACTTATTCGCCATTTTTTTTAATTCCCTTTCAAAAACCAGTCGCTTATTCGTGTGGTTTTTCGCAAACTATTGGGATTAATTTTACTCTGGAAAAAATTCAATTCTCACGCGTGAGACTGCGGTAACAAACTGAGGATAAGACCCGAAACAAATATGGCGATAGTTGTTTCGCGAGAAGGAACAATACATGGTAATCTCCAAAAATACCGTTAGGGCTTACAACATGGCCGCCAGAAGAGTCAACAAAAAACTGCGAATAAAATATATAAAACTCGTAATTTCTGTTTTTAAGTGGGTTGTCAATTTTCTTTATGAAATATACTTCCAAAATAAACTATTACAGTCGTTTAAAACATAATAGAAGTATTCTTTTTTATTTTTTAAAAACAATGTTTACAAAATGTCTACGCACGTTCGTAGACATTTTTAAACATTGTTTTTAAAAAATAAAAAATACTACTTCTATTATGTTTTAAACGACTGTAATAGTTTATTTTGGAAGTATATTTCATAAAGAAAATTGACAACCCACTTAAAAACAGAAATTACGAGTTTTATATATTTTATTCGCAGTTTTTTGTTGACTCTTCTGGCGGCCATGTTGTAAGCCCTAACGGTATTTTTGGAGATTACCCAATACACGTGTGTATAATATTTAAAGCAATTTTACTGGGTGAACAAATGGATGATACAAGAAAAAGTTAATTGTACAGAAAAGAAGATTTACAAAAAAAAAAAAAAAAAACGTGCTCCGCGAGAACTTATCTGGAATGGAAAGTTCGAGTAACACGTGTCACGTGTGCATCTCTCAATTCTGGCTCCTTTTATGTCGGACTTGGTTACAATCCAGGAAATATTCAGCGATAAATTATATAAATGCCGCTTCTGGTTTGTTACAAATAGTCTTCAGTTCAGGTCGGTAATACTAGAAAGGGGACTTGTTTCTTGGACTGCCGTCTTGAGCATATGTCACCGAGCCTCAGCTACATTCTGCTGCCGGATCCAAAAAAAGGGAGCCGAAAAAGAGGAACGACATACTCACACGAGGGTTTTTTTTAAGCCACCCACGTGATCCTAAAGTAGTAGGGACTGGAAATCCTGCAAGACGAAAACGGTCAAGGAAATGACACATCAACGGGAAAGAAGTGGGGGGGGCATGAATTCTAATAAAATCTATTCTTAACATTAACTTTAAAAAACTATTTTGTATTTTTACTATCATCGTCAAGTAGCAAATGAATTCCATGGACCGCCGGTATTTAATACAAGGTTGGAAGGTGGTCAGAGTCAAGCCAACGATTTTAAAAGACGATTAATATGGCTTATTAAAAGTTGCCTGAGTAATCCCATCAGCATTCCCCAATCGGGGTACCTCATGGAGTAAGCAATGAACTTCAAACGAAAGACGGGAGATAAGATTTGGGAGGATAGACCTCCCAGGACTATCCAGTATCTGTCTGGAATGAACAATTATTATGCTAACAAGTGAAGCATGTATGGTCCCCCGTGAGTGCACAGTGAATGAGGCATAAAAAATGACTAAGTTCAGCATTTGACCCACCCCTCCATTTAGCCTCAAAAGTCTCCAGAGGATGTCAAATCCTGGTGAAAATGAACAAACGGTACAGCTTTAGGTCTTAACATATGTAAATTTGATTTTTTTACCATGCAAAAAAAGAAATGAATAAGTCCATCATTTGCACCTCTCCCCCCCCTCATTTCGCCCTAAATGTCCCCAAGGCTTTAACTTATTTAAATTTGAGTCCAGCACTATGCAAAACTGCTAAATAGACATACACAGAAAATTTTGGACAAATATGATAAAATAGTCCCAAAAATGGAGTGTTTTTATTTGCCCTTAAAGAGCCACTGTGACACACCCAAGAGTTATCACGAAGTATAGACAAACACAATTATATAAAAATCAGTTAGTTACAACTTTTCAGAAAGTTTTATAAAAATCCAAGACATCAATTTTTTTAATAAGCACAAAAGTGTCAATTTCAGGCACTTTAACTCGAAAGGTACCCCTAGGGAGGCAACCGGAGATTTCCCGGAAAATCTGTTTTGTTACTTTTTTACTCATATCATGTTTAATGTTTGTGCAAAATTTCAAAAAATTCCAAGGCGTAGTTATTGAGAAAAGTGCGGACAGACGAACGGACGAACAAACAAGGATGAATTTACAGGTCCACCCTCCTTTTGTCGGGGGACCAACGATTATTATTAAATCTGTAAAAACAGAAACATAAATAAGGCATCAAGGTAGAAGGTATTTTTAGATGAAAATATTTATGTTACAAATGAAAAGGAATGTTAGTTTTCATAACTAACACCAACAAGAATGTAAGCAATAAACAATTATAAGTGAAAAAGGTGAATAATTTGGTTTGTGTCTATGGTCGCGTGGAGTTAATAAAGTAACGAGATAGTTTGTGAGACACATAGAAATTAGTCAGAGAGGAAAGTTGACAGGCGGTAGAGAGGGAAAAATGACTTCGAGCAGAAGTGAATGTCGGAAAATGCCGATAGTAAAAATCTAAGACCGCTGTGCAGCGTTACAACGGAGAAACATCGGTAAATAAAGCTACTGTAAATACAACCAAGACTTCGGGTCAGTCAAATTAAGATCAACCCAGATGGATAAGGTATGTTTCCCCATTGTCCGATGTTATGCCCCCCCCCGTAAGAAAACTGTATCTGAAATAATCCCATTTCTGCCAGACTGATCCTCAATATCGGGATGTCCGTAATCAAAGTAAATGGACAAATATAAATGACGCGAATGGTTGTTATGTATTTATTCCCCACCGCAGGACGATGTGACATCAAGTTAGAAAGTGGGAAGAGTCTAACCAGCGCTCTTTTAAAACTTGTCCGAGCATCCCTTATGGCATCCTCAAGTCAGAGCGCCTTAGACGGTAAGAAATAAATGTATTCAGAATTAAAATATTAGTAATTGCTCTTCTGCCCGTGCTGAAATAATAACGTTATTATTTTGAAACCCATTCTTAACATAGGAAGAGGGGCTTTTGTTTCAACTGGTCTGTATTTTTATCTAACAATTTAATAAACAAACGATGCCGTAAAAATTGAATTTAACTTGAAAATCCTAAAAAAAAAAGCATGATCCGTATTCTGCTAATGTATCAGAATCTTATTTGATTCATACAATAGATTCACTGAAAAAAAAAAATTCCATAACGATTGGTTTCGAGAGATTTTTTTCTCTTTCTCACAGAACTAGAAAATGGCGGAAATATTATGATATTAGTACGTTACTACGGAAAATTCAATTTTTCCTCAAACATAAAATGTATAACTCTTTATTCGTAGTATTTCCTGTTCGAAATGATAACATTTATTCGGGTGGCCTTGTGTTATGTATTAGGGCTCTGCAGGCGGGAGAGATCATTTTTGTTATCATTTTAGGCCCACCGGCTAGATTTCCTGTGTTTCCATGAAACTGCAGGTATCAATGGATGATCGAACTAATGTACAATTTAATTAAAATATAAACTATTTCATAAGCAAAAAAATGATAGAAGATAAATATTTGAAACAATAAGAGATTGGGAAATGCGATGAGTTAAATATTTTAAAGCAAGTTATCTATATATCTATGAAAGTGAAACTGTTGTGTGTGTGTGTTTGTGTGTGTGTGTGTGTGTCTGTATGTGTACATTTCTCTACCAAACTACTCTGTCAATTTTCAGTCTACATACTCCAGGGGTATTGAAATTTGGAAAATCTTTTAATCGGTTTTCGGCCAGAAATTTGGATGTCAAGGGGTCAACGTTTTACGATTTGACACTTGAAAACTCTACCAAACTCCTCCGCCAATTTTTGGGTCTAAACGCTTGAAATGTTAGATGTAGGTTACTTGGACATGGATCAAACTTTTTAATTTGATTTTAACCCAAAACAATAAAGGTTAAGAGGTCAAAATCGAAGCCAAAGTTAAGAAAAAAATTGATCTCTGCGGTTTCTACTAAATTACTCAGCCAAAATTTGTGTCTAAACATTTTAAATATTTTCATAAATATATTCAGACATAGAGCAAGCTGTATTCAGACATAGAGCAGACATAGAGCAAGTGTATTCAGACATAGAGCAAGCTTTTTAGTCGGATTTTGTCCGAGAATCTGGCTGTCAAGGGGTCAAAATTCAAAAGATTTTACCTTTGCAGTCTCTGACAAACTATTCAGCCAATTTTGGGTCTAAACATTTGAAATTTTACATAAAGGGTATTCATACATGCAGCAAGCTTTTAAATCGGGTTTGGGGCGAAAATGTGGCTGCACAGAGATCTAAGTTGAAAACGTTGATTTTGCAGATTCTACTAAACTCCTCCGCCAATGTTGGGTGTAAACACTTGAAATTTTAGATGCAGGTTACCTGGATATTGTTGGCTTTGTAGATCCATTCTTTGAAGCAGTACATTACCCATTGCCTCATTACTAGAATCTGCTGCTATAATGATTTCCTCTTTGAGCTGAAATATGCGAATGATAGGTCTGTTAACAAACAACTTTTTTCATTTAAAAAATAATTGAAAAGGAATGTTCGCATTTTTTAACCGTATCCACTTTGAGAATTTTTTTACCAACTGCTACAGTAACTTACTCCACGAAAGCCTGACGTTTAACAAGGTTATCTGGCGCGGGCATGTTTGTTATAGCTTCAGTCCTTTCTGGGTCGGATGTCTTTCTTTATTATCTATAGTTTGCCCTAAATATTTTAGCTTATTTTTGCATTTTTCAGAACTCAGATGTAACCCGTATTCTTCAATTCTCTGAAATATTGCTTTAATATGGGCTACATGGTGCGTCTCATTTTCGTTTTAATCTAAATATCATGTAAATATCCGATAGTATATTCCATACATAGCCAACATTATGTCCATTGTTTTATGGAATATGTTGGAGCTCTTTTTAATCCGAAGGGAAGCCGATTAAGTTTTACAATTCCTTTATCTGTGTTTATTGTCAGCTACTTCGAACATTCTTTATTGACTTTAACTTGAAAGTAAGAGTAAGAAAATTCCGAATGTGTAAACAATCTACCTCCGTTTAATTTGGAGAATATATTTTCTGGAGAGGGTGGGTGGATATGCATGGTCTTTCAAGCAGTTATGCAACTCAGTCGAAAAATCAGCGCATATTTTTAATTTTCTTTTTATGTATGCGGTTGGCGACATTCAACACGAGTAATCGATTTTTTTTTTAATTACGCCAATCTTTTCCAACCTTTCTAATCTATCATTTATTGCGTCTAGTGTTTAATATTTTCTTTTAATTCTAAGTCAACTTCAATTTTTGTGCACCGAATCCTTCTGAAAAAAACGCGGGGGAATTCGCTTTTCAAATCCGTAATAAATCTTTCTGCGTTCTTCTGATTTTTCTCTACAATGTTAACTTAGTTACAAAAAGAATTAATCGGCAATTTCTATGAGCTAAAAAGTACAATCCCGTCTAGACCAAAAAGATTTACTGAATTGCGATATATGTATTTTTGCCATCAATGAAACGTGATATTTTATTTCTCCTTTGAACTTTAATTTTCTACCTGATATTTCTCTGGCAATTATTTAGTGTTCATTAAATGTGGAGTGTTATAGTGTTACAGTCTGCCTATTTATTTTATATTCAAGTACTTTCTTTTTAACACTCATTCATTTCGTTTCTAGATAAAACTACGTTCACCTTTGATTTCAATTTTGTTTTTACTTGTCTCTGCTTTTGGAAACAATAGGAACTTATTATCCTTAAAAACAATCCTATCTTATATGCTTTCCACCACCTGCGTTGCATATAACTTTTTTTTCTTTATTTGAATTCGACTTTTGGCTGTATTTGGGATATGCATTTATTTTCACGCCGATTATTACCTCCTTCAATTTATTAGACGCTGACATTCCTTCGTTAGCTCTTGCAGCGTAACGTTTGGGTCTTGTTCTGTACTACTAAGAATTATTCTTCTGATTTCTTTGTCCTTCGGTGTCGTTAGACCTTGGATAAAAATGAGCCATTTAAAAATATCGTTCGATAAATTCGTTAATTCAAATGTTTCACACGGTGCATGTGTGACAAAATCATCATGTTTTACAAAATTAAAGCAATTATATCGCGTATGAAACAGGCTTTATTTTATCGAAAATTTTCGCCAAAATTGCTATGGTTTTACTAAATGACATATTCTCAGTTTTCTTGGGGTTTTTTTTCAAGGATTAAATTCGTATACTTAGTATTTTCTTCTGTTTCCAATTTTTTAACAATAGAGTTTTTTTTCTTCTTAAGACCATTGTTCGCATCTTTCGTAAATATTGTTTCAAACCCACGAAAATAAACCGAAAACGTTGAACGAATATTCGGCTTGTATTTAAATTCTGATAGGGAATTTGCAATTACTTCAGCTGAGAAAATTTTTGATATCCCGAAATTTGTCTATTTTACCGTTTCCCGATTCCGATTCCGATGCCGATGGCGATTAATCGTCCCAACACTAATATATATATATATATATATATATATATATATATATATATATATATATATATATATGTTTGTGTGTGTGTGTGTGTATATATATATATATGTGATGTGTGTTATCATAATAAATGGTTTTTGTGTAATGCATATAATAACTTGTTATAAATGTGTATAAGAGTACACTTGAAGGGTCTAGTAAATTCTACACAAAAATGATTGTCATAAAGAAATAAACAAAGTACAAAAAAGAGATCGAAGAGGTTTGTTTGTCTTCATCACATATTGTATTTGACATAAATTTTATTTTTAAAAAATTATTAGCAATACTTCATGGGATTTCCACAGTACATTCATCAAAAATCAATATTTTTTACTGTTACTAATATTCCTTTTTAAATAATACACATCCGTCAAGGTTAATACAATTGAGAATTTTTTTCTTCCGGAACACTAATTCTTCTTCTCAGAAAAATATTTTTTAAATAAATTGAATAAATCTGTACCGCATTTATCTATTTCAAACTTGCAGGGAGATACAATGTTTCCTAGGATTGAATGATGATCAACAAATGTTTAACACTCCCATATTTTTATTGTCATCGAAATCGGTGAAATTGCCCATTTTTCAATCAAATCGATTGATGTCCTGTTCTAATTGGGAACTAATCGTGGCGCACATGCCTCCAGCAGTGACATAGTCAACAATACATTGTAGTCTACATTGCACTGTAGAGAACCTACTGTTGATTTTATAAAATTACTTTTTACATATAATGGCTTGAATTAAAGTTTAAAATGTGGCTAAATCCACCAGGATCCTTGATGCCAAGAAGGAAACTGACACAACAATATACCAGTCAGTGTAATTAAGAATCTTCTCCCAGAACTTGCTCCGATTCTTGAACAACTTTGAATATAAAAATAGTGGTGATCAATATTTTTCATCCTAGCACAGACCAATCAGTCTACTCTGCATCATGAACAAATTGTTAGAATGTATGATGAATCAAACCATTGGCACGCATCTCAGCAAAACAACCCTCTTTAGTGATAAACAATAGAAATTCTATCCAGTACGATTAATTGCTAATGTGTAAACTAATATCACGCGGGATCAGCAAATCTCTTGAGGGGGGAGGGAGCTTTGTTTCTAAAGCAATAGCTCTCAACATATCAAAGGCTTTTGATAGAGCTCCACAAAAGGACCGCTTAAAACATTGGTTTGACATAGAATGCCTTAGCAATCATTAGATCCTTACTCACTGATAGGTTTATAAAGGTAGCTGTTGATAGCACATATTATCAATACTGGAATGCTTCAAGGAGCTATCCTCAGTCTCTTCCTAATTTTCATTAACAGTCTTCTAAATCATAATCTTCTTGATAATTTGTTGATATATATGCATATGGTAACGCTATGAAGAGCACTGTTGGTCAATTCTTGCTGATTCTTTCTCTTTAGATCTGTAGTACATCATTGAATAGAATAAAAATTGCCTACTTTTAACCCCATTATAACCAAGTTTCTGTTGTTCCATCATTAACACTATGCTTTCCTAGAGTCGAAAGGGATGATTCTCTCTTTGAGGAATTCCCTTGCTTTGATAAGCTACTAGGATTGACTTTTACTTAAGATCTAAAGTGGAAGACTTACATTCAAGTTTTTGCTAAGATTGCTTAAAAAATTGTTGAATCATTCTATTCCCCTAGAAAATATCGAACTCCTGATGCAACTCCCTACCTATGTAGGAGTCAAATACTATGTAAGATGTAATATTTCTGCCACATCTTGCAATGAGCTATTAAAAGCACTTTGGGTTTCCCAGACGGATTTAACAATCGATTTTGGAATCCAGTAGGTCATCTGTGATTCATAGCTCATTTTGCTAGTCTCTCTCTGCTCTACCGTTACTTTTATGGAAAGTGTTCGACTGAGCTCCAGTTTCTGTGTCCTTTTGCACAACATTCACAGAAAGAAGTTGCTTTGCTACTGCGATTAAAAAATAACTTTTTTTCTGTCCGGTTGAGATTCCATGAACAGAGATTCTTTGAAAGGTCCTAAGCAATTAGCCTAAATTCTCACGTGTATTTCCAGAAATTATACATTCATTTCTCTCCTTTCAATATTTGTTATATTTTATCCACTTAAACTTGACTCTCCCAAACACAACTCCCAAAAGGAAGGTAGCCACACTTTTCATCCATTTCTAATTATCTACTTTAACTGCCACTCAACTCACTATGTTCTTTGTAATAGAAGATAATCTCACTTAAGTCATTGCTATATTTTAGACTATGATTAATGCACAACATTTGTCAAAACTGATACAAAAAGCATGCTTATTTGTTTTACTAATACTTATACGAAATAATAGAATTACTTGAGTAATTTAATTTTTCATATATACGAAGTTCCTTCAGTAAGTTTCCAGACTTTATTATATGGGCACTTTTATTGATAGTATATACATGAAACTGTAGTCGCCTTTGAAGTAATCTCCTTTGGCTGCAATGCACTTGTTGTACCGTTCTAACAACTTCTGGAAGGTCTCATGAAAATCCTGTTGTACGAGCATGTAAATGACCTTTGTCATCCCCTCAATTGTCTCATAATGACTACCTTTAAGGTTTTCCTTGAGCTTAGGAAATAACTAAATGAAACAAGGTCTGGACTATAGGGAGGGGGAGGAACTGCCTTGATGTCCATCTTTGTCAGGTAGTCTGTGATCTTCTCTGAGCACCCTTGGGACAAACTTTGTGCAAATCTTGTGCATCTTCTGTTCCTCACAAATCACTATGTGTACAGTTCTCACACTGACATTTAACTGCACTTATTATATCTAGATACACATGACGGTCCTTATGAAATTTTTTTATTTAGCCAATCAACTTTGGTGTTTTGACTTCCTCTTATACCTTTTATCATTTTTCGTAGACTCCCTACCTTCCTTGAATCTCTTATGCAACTCAAAAACTGATATTCGATTCAAGCAAGATGGTCCAAGATCAGTCTGAAGTATTCCTTATGTTCTGTGGTATTTTACCAAGTTTAAAACAGAATTGTATTGCATATTGTTCTTCTAAAATGTTCTCACGTCCAGATTGCATTTTTGAAATACAGCAGCTATGACAATCAGCTTTAGTAGGATGCATTCCAATGTCTGCTGTAGCTGTTCCTTTAAACCTGAAATCCTAAAAAGTAGTCAGTCATGTAGCCATGTAGATGTGTAGCAATAATATACTGAATTTTCAAGAGTCCATGACAATTTTAAATGTCTGTTCAAAAAAGTCTGGAAACTTATTGAAGGCACTTTAGAAATTATTTTACCACTATTACATGTCTCTAAATTCAAGGAACATTTTCTGCAATAATTTTTATTAAACAGCTTCAGTTATAAATTAAGAAGTGCATTTCTCATGACAACACAAACTGACTCTGCGTTTCACATGCTGGACTTAAAGAATCTATATATAACAATATTTTTTGATTCGATATGAGTCAATGATTTTTAATTGATATTAAAAATTGTCTTTTAAAATGAATGTCCCTCCCTAGATAAAAATAGCCCTATCATCATGGGCATGACAGTTTGAAATTATTACACAACCTTCAAACATGACTTTCTTTCAAGTAGGGCAAGCATTTTAAAGAACACAACACACTATCCCCACCAAGTATGTGATTACTGTTCACCGTGATAGTGTGTTAGCTGACAGAAATTTACCTAGTCACAGGTATTATATTATATTGTTACATCAGAGTAAGTAAATAGCCTACTTTCCTGCAATATGGGTGTCTTCAAACCCAATGTCAAGAAATATCTATCATAAAACATCCTCTATAAGTGATCGAATTTAGTTTATTCAAATAATCACTTTCAATTCTCTCATAATATTCTTGTTGCTTTTTTAAAAATATT
The DNA here is from genome assembly GCF_053919585.1 of Euprymna scolopes. Lineage (NCBI taxonomy): Eukaryota > Metazoa > Mollusca > Cephalopoda > Sepiida > Sepiolidae > Euprymna > Euprymna scolopes. Next base: position 81,195,944 of record NC_136497.1, on the reverse strand, counting down.
TCCAGACAAGGCACGAAACCATTTGATGTAAGTAGCTAAAAAATACCTCTTCAAGATCAAAAATTAGCCAACGGTAGGTGTTGTATGGATAGATTTCAACCTAAAAAAACAGCAGTACTTCCCCCTTTGTCCGAAGCATCGCTTATGGAATGGGAAGACTAAAGGACAAAATAAGAAAAGCGAGAGTTACGAGACTTCAGAAAGTAAACCCCAGGTCGGTTTTTTACTCTTTACAATTGAGTATCTTTTCATCTTATTAACTTTTATTCTCGAATGGCTTTTTGCCTTTGTCATGTAGAGATTCATTAGTAAGAAAAATGTAAAAAAAAAAAAAAAAAAAAATTGCACCTAAAGACAAGCAAAAGTGTTTCCGAATCTCAAGACGAATATTTCTCCATCTGTTGCGGAGGGAATTCAACGAGATGCCTATGTGCGGTTTGTCCTTCGCGTTTACCATTCGGCTGACATTTCATATTATATATTGTCATTCGTTCGTTCGTCATTCACTTATTCATTCTTAATTTTATTCTCTCACTTTTTTCATCCGTTATTTTTTTTTTGTTGTTTTTTTTTTTTGTTTTTGTTTTTTGCACCTTATCTCATCTTCTTTATTTCGTTTCACACTTTCACAATCGACGATAGGTGTCTCCTTATCTTGCCTCCTCATTATGAAACGCATTTTTTATTTTTATTTTGCAGACTCTTTTATTCCATTTCTTTTGTTGTTCACGCCCACTTTCTTTTCCTAATCTGTCATTGGCTGACACATGGATCACCTTATTCTTCACTCTTTTTTTTTTTAGATTTCACCATCCTTGTTCCATCTTGCTTTTGTTTCATAAAGTCTAAACCCCATTTGTTCAATTTATTCTACAAGCATACACACATCTCATTAATAGACAATATCCCCCCCATCCATCAGAAACAGCATTGTCTTTGGTTTGTCAAGTTTCAAATAACATTTTCATTTGTCTGCTATACAGGAAATAGCATTTTCGATAAGCTTATATGCTTATGTTTGAAATAATATTTTAATGGTTTGTTGGCTTAAGTTTACAATAGCAATATGTTTTAGCTTGAAATAGAATGTGTTGCTGTTCTATCATTTTTTAGTTTAAAATTACAATTTTCGTTATTCTGTTCATAAACAATACATATCAGAATCGATCTATTGATATGTTTTTTTTCTGTTTTATACCGAAAACGATGTTTTTTTTTACGCTTTTTCGCCCCAAACAAGGCCTATTGTCACTTGAAATGTAAGAGGCTACTATTTGGGATCGTGTCTAACAGGGGGTGTGAGGAATGAAATAGCAAGATGTTTATTCACATTACATTTAAGATTCTGCGTGTTAGTACAGACAGAGGAAAAGGAAACCGGGAGAAAATTTCAGTCTAGCACTACAAGGGAAAAAACTATTAGAGTAGAATGCTTTCTAGTATCTAGGTTCCTCAACTGTTGAGGGGTGGGATTTTGCTACTTGTTAGGTTACTCGGGAGTATGTACGCTGAGGGGGGAGGCAAAAGTGCTACAAGTTCACCAAAGCACATTCCATTAAAGTACTGGCAAAACAAGTATAAGGATGCAACATTGCGGCGATGAGACAGAAGTCAGGACTTGGTCACTAGTGCAGGATCTATTAGATTTTAAACTCTTTTTTGAATCCTGTGTAAGAGTGGGAGACTAGTGGTAGATGCACTTGCCAAAATGTGATAGCAATACACAATGCATGGACAAAGTTTAGCTTTGTAAAGATATAATATACTATCTAGTGTGAGTAATTTTCTAACACGGTAGAGGGAGCCCACTTTCTTTGCAGCAGCCTTGGCAATGCTCTTAATGTATCTATTCGAATTCATATTACCTGTAAATGTAAAGCAAAGTGGTTTGAAAGATGAATTCTTAGGTAGGATGTTATTTACCATGTTGAGAAGGTTTATTTGTCAAAGGCAATAAGTTTAGTTTTAGTAACATTAAATATTCTTAAAACAAAACTTCTTTCCTAAGTTTTCTGCCATTCGTTTTTGCCTCGTGTCTATTATAAACGTTTTGATCTACACAGTTATTGAAAGACAAGTTGTCATTTTTACCGTAGCCGAAGGGAAGTTCTTTTTTTAACACACGCCTTTATATCTGGTGTTTTCAATAACGCAGTTTCTTTTCTAAATATTTAAACGTTTTGTTTCTTCTTCTCCAGACTCGTGTGATTTTTCATCTTTGTTGTGACGTCACCGACGTGTCTCGAATACGTGCTTTTAAGAACCCTAATGCTCTTTTTTCTCTTGGTCCTCGCCATGTGTGTCTTTTTTACCGTAGCCGAAGGGAAGTTCTTTTTTTTAACACAGGACTTTATATCTGGTGTTTTCAATAACGCATTTTCTTTTCTAGATATTTAAACGTTTCGTTTCTTCTTCTCCAGACTCGTGTGATTTTTCATCTTTGTTGTGACGTCACCGACGTGTCTCGAATACGTGCTTTTCAGAACCCTAATGCTCTTTTTTCTCTTGGTCCTCGCCACGTGTGTCTTTTTCTTGTCTCTGCTGTGACGTCACGTCATAAGTCGGCTCAGTCATTAGCATATGATATACACTACTGCCGCTCACAATGTCAGCGGCTTTGTTACCTCTCCCTCTTTTCTTCCTTTCTCTATCTTTATTTCTATTAATCTCTTCTCGTTATTTTACATATTTTTTCTTTATTTCTTCCCCTCAATGAAATGCTTCTCCTTCTTTTTCTCATCTTATTTATGTGTTCATGTTTTTGTAGGCTTTTTTTAATCTCATGTTTCTGAAGTTTTATTGAATTACTTAGGGTCTCTATTTACTTGATCCCCCCCTCCAGGTCGTTGTTTTAATATGGGCAAAATCCCGCCCTCGACTAAAGCACCCAGGACTATCAAATGAAAATTACCTCCACAAAGCACCCTGGACTATCAAATGAAAATTACAAAGCACCCTGGACTATCAAGTGAAAATTACAAAGCACTCTGGACTATCAAATGAAAATTACAAAGCATTCTGGACAATCAAATGAAAATTACCCCCACAAAGCACCCTGGTCTATCAAATGAAAATTACAAAGCACCCTGGACTATCAAATGAAAATTACAAAGCACCCTGGACAATCAAATGAAAATTACCCCCACAAAGCACCCTGGTCTATCAAATGAAAATTACAAAGCACCCTGGACTATCAAATGAAAATTACCTCGACAAAGCACCCTGGACTATCAAATGAAAATTAAAAAGCACCCTAGACAATCAAATGAAAATTACAAAGCACTCTGGACTATCAAATGAAAATTATAAAGCACTCTGGACTATCAAATGAAAATTACAAAGCACTCTGGACTATCAAATGAAAATTACAAAGCATTCTGGACAATCAAATGAAAATTACCCCCACAAAGCACCCTGGTCTATCAAATGAAAATTACAAAGCACCCTGAACTATCAAATAAAAATTACAAAGCACCCTGGACTATCAAATGAAAATTACCTCGACAAAGCACCCTGGACTATCAAATGAAAATTAAAAAGCACCCTAGACAATCAAATGAAAATTACAAAGCACTCTGGACTATCAAATGAAAATTATAAAGCACTCTGGACTATCAAATGAAAATTACAAAGCACTCTGGACTATCAAGTGAAAATTACAAAGCACTCTGGACTATCAAATGAAAATTACAAAGCACCGTGGACAATCAAATGAAATTTACAAAGCTACCTGGACAATCAAATGAAAATTACAAAGCACCCCGGACTATCAAATGAAAATTACAAAGCACCCTAGACTATCAAATGAAAATTACAAAGCACCCTGGACTATCAAATGAAAATTACAAAGCACCCTGGACTATCAAATGAAAATTACAAATCACCCTAGACTATCAAATGAAAATTACAAAGCACCCTGGACTATCAAATGAAAATTACCTCGACAAAGCACCCTATACTATCAAATGAAAATTACAAAGCACTCTGGACTATCAAATGAAAAATACGAAGCACCCTGGCCTATCAAATGAAAATTACAAAGCACCCTGGACTATCAAATGAAAATTACAAAGCACCATGTACTATCAAATGAAAATTACCTCGACGAAGCACCCTGGACTATCAAGTGAAAATTACAAAGCACCCTGGACTATCAAATGAAAATTACTTCAGTAGAAAAATTTCTCTTACATTGCACGATGACAGAATATATGAAGTCTAGTCTCAAAACAGATACAACACTTTGTCCCTGCTTAATGGGCTGATGGTATCTTTTAGTCGTTAACTGAAAAATGCTTATAATTATAACATGCTATTAAATGGTTCATTTTAAATGTTTCTTTAGAACGTGGATTGCTACAGACAGATGATAACTTGTCTGAGAATTATCTATAATATAAATCTCACCTGTCTGATCAAATGTATGTATGTATGTATGTATGTATGTATGTATGTATGTATGCCTTAAACCTTTGACAGAGACAATGGATTTTCCCGAGATCAGTATCGTTTTAAACCTCGGGCCCTCGGACGACAAATATCGAAAAATGGGATGAAAACATTAATTCCTCCACTCTCAACTTGGCATTTTTCTACAAGGAAGGGTTGCTTTTCCGCCGATATTTTCGAAAGTCACCCCCTCTTTTCGATTGTTTAGCCTTAATTAAAACTTCCACCACTTCCGGTTTGGCGATGGACTTAAGGCAAAGACGTCAGGGTTTTTTTTTCACGTTCCTTTCCTCCTTCAAATTTGGGTTCCAGCCTTCCTGCCTACTACCACTTTATTTTTTTGCTCAACACCCCCCGCAATACACGGGCAACGCTTGGTACTCAAGTTAGTATTATGTAAAAACTACTAGTACTTGCTCGACTTTAACCTTGATACAGTGAAGTCGTTTTAATCTTTAATTTTTATTTGTTTGTTATTATTTAAACTAGAGATAAGCAATTCCTATAATATTCTTTAACTTTTATGATTTATCTCCCTTGCTGATTTTTATTTTTAGATTATTATTTGAAAATGTTTCATATTAGCAGTTATCTGGGATCAACTAAATACGTGTTTTGGATAAATTGTAGCTAAGTTATTATATTGCCAATAACATTGTAATTCAACAACTAATAAAAATCGGACAGTTATAAGCAAAGTTTGATTTGTTAACTAAAATGCTAATTAGGTCTGTCTTTGAAAATCAGACAAGATGACTTTGTACGTTAGACGATATCTGTGCAAGCTTATACTGTGGTTTTCTTCTCTGCACCATGTTCAATGCATTCATTCTCTACTATGAATTGCCCAAAGATTCTTTTTGAGATGATCCTAATCTCCATCGTTATGACACTCTGAATGGCTCCATGATTTTAAATATGTGACCGTGATGAGCTTCGGGAACATGGGGAAAATATGAAAGTCACGCGTTACAAGATCAGATGAATGGGAAAGTTGTTTCACAAAGGCGATGAATACAAACAATATTAATATATATAAAAAAAAATATAATATTGTAATTTTTTTCTGGTGAGCATATTTCACTTAAGAGATGTTTTTACTTGAATTTTCTAACTTTTTCTATTTTTCTTTTGCATACTTTGTTTTTCTTTATTCTTTATTATTTTTACTTATTGTTTCTTATATTTGTAAAGCGTTTATTATGTTTATCTATGATTTATTATGTTTATATATGATTTATTATGTTTATATATGATTTACTAGGTTTATATATCATTTATTAGGTCTATATATAATGTATTAAGCTTATATATGATTTATTACGTTTATATATGATTTATTATGTTTATATATGATTTATTATGCTTATATATGATTTATTATGTTTATATCTCATTTACTAGGTTTATATATCATTTATTAGGTCTATATATAATGTATTAAGCTTATATATGATTTATTACGTTTATATATGATTTATTATGTTTATATATGATTTATTATGCTTATATATGATTTATTATGTTTATATCTCATTTACTAGGTTTATATATCATTTATTAGGTCTATATATAATGTATTAAGCTTATATATGATTTATTACGTTTATATATGATTTATTATGTTTATATATGATTTATTATGCTTATATATGATTTATTATGTTTATATCTCATTTACTAGGTTTATATATCATTTATTAGGTCTATATATAATGTATTAAGCTTATATATGATTTATTACGTTTATATATGATTTATTATGTTTATCTATGATTTATTATGCTTATATATGATTTATTATGTTTATATCTCATTTACTAGGTTTATATATCATTTATTAGGTCTATATATAATGTATTAAGCTTATATATGATTTATTACGTTTATATATGATTTATTATGTTTATATATGATTTATTATGTTTATATATTATTTATTATATTTATATATGATTTATTATGTTTATATATGATTTATTATGCATATGTGTATGCATATAAACGTCAATATAAACGTATATATATATATATATATATATCTTAATTGACATGAAAAACACTCGTCTAATTGAACTATTATCAATAATCCCTCCACTCTTTATATGTGCTTAAACCTAAACAGTGATTCCATGAAGAAAGCTTTTTTCTTAGAACTGCACGTCTGTGGACATCTCTTCCGTTTGCCTTCTTTCCAGCTGACTACAATATCGCTTCAAGTCCAATGTAAACAAGTTCTTGATGAGCTGTCGCCTAAGTAATCCTATTTACCAAATTTCCACTACTAACGATTACTACGATATTATCCCATTGATTACCGTACACCCATTAATCCTTATCCTCGAGGGGCCTCCGAACCTTGATAAATGGTGACTCCTTTGTAAAGAAAAAAGATAAAAAAGTGAAAATGTCTCAGAATTTTGTTAATATAAACTGTTTCAATAAATGATATGCAAAAGAGATATTGCACAATATTTTATGTAAAATTCATGTGTATTATCGAATGGAATAATTTGCATTGTTATGTATAGCGAGTAAGTATGAAAGCAGTTAAATGTGAATTATTGATTTAAAATTAATATTTAGTATTTTTACGGGTCCGGAATTAGAACATGCCTTTTCCACATACGCCAGCAGGAGCTTGGCGAATACTCGGCTGGGTGCGACGATCAGGCTGGATTTGGTGTTCGGGGAGATCATGTTTATGATGTTCTCGACGTAAGACCAAAAGAAGTAATCCCACGGGTTTAGGTCCAGGAAGAGGGAGGCCAGTGAGAGAGAACTACAAAGTCGTAGCACTCGTTCTGAAGTCAAGCCTGGGTCTCTTTGAACATGTGGGTTGGCGCCGAGTTCTGATACCAAAGCCAGGGTCTGCCAATGCCCACTTTATTACAACAGGGGGATCACTACACTCTTCAGCACATCCAGGTACACTTTAGTGTTGACGTTCAAGCTGACTTCGAAGATGTGAGGTGGCATGATGTGGTCTTCACTTTAAGCCACACCAAAGACCATACTCGGACACTTTTTTGAGCTGGGCCTGCAAGCGTTGAATTGTCCAGATTTGCATTTTGAGAGTGCTGGCAATGGTCCTATTGTCATAACCTGATCCAACGGAGAGCATGTGTTGTACAGCGGTGTGTCTTCCATCCCGTTTAAAATAGATACCCGAACATATATACATGTTTGGAATAGATAAATGAGAGTATAAACATGTTTAAATAGATAACTGAACGTAAAAACATATTTAAAATAGATACCTGAACGTATTGACATGTTTAAAATAGATAACGAAGCATATAAACACGTTTTAAATAGATAGCTGGACGTATAACATGTTTAAAATAAATAACTGAAGGTATAAACATGTTTAAATAAAAATATATTATATATATATATATAAATAGAGAGAGAGAGATAGATAGATTACTGAACGTATAAACATATCTAAAACAGATAACGGAATGCATAAACATGTTTAAATAGATAACTAAACTGATGAGCGTGTTTGAAATAGATATCGAAATGTACAAACATGTTTAAAATATATATCAAAATGTATAAACATGTTTAAAATAGATAGCTAAACGTTTGAATATATTTAATATGGTAATCGACCGTATGAACATGTTTAAAGATATAACTGAACATATGAACATGTTTAAATAAGATAACTGAACGTATGAGCATGTTTAAAATAGATAACTGAATGTATGTATAAATATTTGAAATAGATAATTGTATGTATTAACATGTTAAAAATGAATAACTGAATGCAGAAACACGTTTAAAATAGAAAACTGAACGTGTGAACATGTGTAAAATAGATAATAATATGTATAAATATGTTTAAAATAGACAACTGAAGTGTGAACATGTTTAAGATAGATAGCTGAACGCATGAACATGTTTCAAATAGGTAGCTGAACGTACGAACATGTTTAAAATAGAAAACAAAACGTATAAACATGTTTCAATATCTAACTGAACGTATAAACATATTTAAATAGATAGCTGAACGTATGAACACATTTAATGTAGATAACAAAATGTATAAACATGTTTAAATATATAACTGAACGTAGTAAGATGTTTAAAATAGATTACTGAATGTATGGACATTTTTAAAATAGTTACCTGAACGTATAAACATGTTTAAAATAGATAACTGAACGTATGAACATGTTTAAAATGGATAACTGAATAAATAAACCTACTTAAAATGGATAACTGGACGTACGAACAATATAAAATAGATAATTGAATGTATTGACATGTTTAAATTAGATAATTGTATACATGAACATGTTTAAAATAGATAACTGAACGTATGAACATGTTTACATTAGATAGCTGAATGTAGGAACATGCTTACATTAGATATGTAAACATATGGACATGTTTAAAATAGATAATTGTATGTAAAAACATGTTTAACATACATAACTGAACGTATGAACATGTTTTAAAACATAACTGAATGTATGAACATGTTTATGTATGTTAAACATGTTTATACATACAATATAACTGAACGTATGAACATGTTTTAAAAAATAACTGAACGTATGAACATGTTTAAGAATAAATGTAATGCGAAAGAATGCAAAGAATAACTTTTCGATTTAAAAAGATTAGAAAATAGTATAAAGCTACCAAGGGCTTTCTAAAAGTAAGGCCTCAAAAGTTTTATTCTGCCGGAATGCATTCAGGAGAGACAGCAAATTGCATTGTTATGGTGAATGAACTTATTCAATTTGGATAATAAGTTTCACTTCCTTGTTGCAGATATTGATTGTGTGAAATTCTAAGAAAGCAAGCCTTGTCATGTACGTGCATCATAAGCAGACATACGTCATTAATTTCCTGGCAAATGAGCATTGAGTGTGGTGGTGACTGTAAAAAATAAATTTTAGAGCACAAAATGTCGCTCATTTTAATGGCACCACTCCCGTCTTCATACCTCTTTAACATTTTGACTTAAAAAAATAGGTTTGGTTTTTGAACAACCCTTGTATGACAAATTGGGCTCCGGATGCCCAGGCACAGCCATCGTTTATTGCTATCAAAAGTGTATAGAGAATGCTGATGACTATGTAGAAAAATAAATTCTGAAGCACAAAAGGTCGCTCGTTTTAAGTAACCACTCCTATTTTTGAAGTCAAAGAAATACAACCTTTACTTTCGGAATGAGCTTTGTACGAACAGGCCCAACCTGGATGTCCATGCGCACCCATCGTTCATCGCTGTCATAAATGTATTGTGGGTGATAGTGACTATATAGAAAACTTAATTTGGGAGCACAAAGGTTCGCTCGTTTTAATGACAATTCTTATTCTCACAGCGCTTCAACTTTTTTAGTTAAAAAATTGGGTGGATTTATTTGGGAACGACCCTTGCATTTAGATGTTTTTATAAAATTTTTTAAAGTTCAAGCCAATAATCCATCAAATTAATTTTAAATACTTATCTTCTTTTAATAAGTTCAACATGGAGAGATGTCAATTTAACAAGTAACGGAATTATATGAATTTTCGTAAATGATTAACACCCACATTTCTGTTCCATTTATTTAAAACTACATTAAACTTAATATATCTGCACTATCTTTTTGTTTACCTCTTACAAGTGTGTTCCAAAATTCTTAATTATATGCTAATGAGGGTAGAAAGGAATCCTATACAATACGAATACAAATGTATAAACATATCTAACTATATATCGATAGAAATTATTCTCCATGCTTTCGCTAATACTTGGTGTGATGTTTGCTCTCGGTAGGGATCCGGCTTCTACTGAATTTTCATCTATCTAGTCGAGCGCCTTGTCCGAACCAATGTGAATCAATCTCTCTCTCTCTCTCTCTATCTCTCTCTCTCTCTTTCTCTCTCTCCAGATTTCTCTGTCTTCCATCAGCTGCCTCAGATCTTCAGGATCACAGTTGTCGTCATGAGCAATTTGCTGGATGTACGTGGATCATGGTCGTCCTATGCTCGTACGTCCGTGCCGTAGAGTCCACAGCAATACATTTCTCACCAGCTCTTGCTTGCTCCTCTGGCAGTGACCGGCAAATCGAAGACGTCGCTCCCTGATAATAGTAGATATGGCAGGTAGGTTGCCATAAAGCTGCTGCTTCATGGAATAATTATTGCAAGATATATTTAACAGTGTTCGTAGTATACAAGTATGCTTTCTTTCCAATCTTTTGGAGAGTGTCCAGGTTGTAGCATCGTAAACAAGGACAGACTCCACCACTGCTCTGAAGAACTTCCTTTTCAGTTTGTCAGTTAGCCTTGAAGTCCATACTTATTCAATGCAGCCCATGCTTTTGAGATGCAAATTTCGATATCTCTCTCCATGGAACTTATGCTGTTGCCCAGGTACGTCAACTCAGTGACTTCTTTCAGATCATGAAGTTTCTAGTGAATACCAAATTCGCATTCAGTTCCTAGTTGTATTTATATATTCGTCAGAGGATATGATATACAGTGTCTAATATTCCCAAACGGTCACTCATTATAGTACTGACTAGGCTCAACGTGACTTAACTTCAGTGATCTGACAAGAACCAGTGTGTAAACGTGATCATGTTGTACAGATTATTATTTGTACTCACTAGGAGTTTTCACATAGGTTATCATCAAAGATTATTTACTGTCAACAACCGGTGGTGTTCCCTGGAGTCTGAGTGACAACAAGTATTCCAGGTTTTCCATTACTTTTGATAACACTTGCAAATGTATTTGCATTATCGCAACTACTGTTTGCCATTGATTTCTCGCTGGCAACGACTATTAGGCATCACTGGAATTTGGGTGGCATTAAGCCTTCCCAGAGTTCCAATCCTCTTTGCACTCATCTAGTGAAGGTCTAGTTAGTGCTTTTTCTTCTCAGTCTTTCTATCCTCATTAACATTTCATGACTTTTTGGTGTTGGTGCTAGTCTTTTGAGGAAGTGTGGGTTAACTTACAATTATATGGTTTCAGTTTTCTTACTATTATTATTATTACTATTATTATTATTATTATCATCGTGTTGTTATTGTCGTCGTTATTGTTGGTGTTATTGTTATTTTTGTTGTTCTTATTATTTCTGTTGTTTCTTTAAGTTGATTGTTCAATTTTTAGCAACTAGACCTTAGCAGTAGAAATGAATTTTCTGTATGCTTTTCATGATCTTTTGTTCGTTCACATTATTTCTTTTTATTACGCTTCTCTCCTCCCATACTTTTTAACTCTTCCTTCTCCTCTTTTGTATCCCTCCCACTCCTTACTTTAATGCTTAAAAACAATCACCAAAATTCGTAATCAAATATATGCACATTTTTTTTTTTTTTTTTTTTTTTAGAAACCTGATTTAACTTGAAGGAGATCACCAATTTATCAAATTTTCAGTTGGCCTGCCCGGAATATTCCGGAAGCCTGAGAAAAAAATAAAATAAAATAAACTAACTAAGAAAGAGAAAATAATACGTAGTAATTTCAGAGCATTGTAACAAAAAGAATCTTGAGGAAATATAGTTCTTGTTATTTCTTTTTTTCTTTTAATTCAATATAAAAAGCGCTAGTAAAAAGTATGGGGGAAAAGATATGGAAAAAAACATAATAAAGGTTATCTAAAATGTATGAAGGAAATAAATTAAATAATAATACCTGATAAAAAAAAGGGGGAAATTTACATTTGTTCTCTTGTTGTGTTTCAAAGCCAACCCTAACCCTACCTCTAACACCATACTTCCAAGTACTTCTTGTGGCAAAGTTTTTTTTCCTTCTCAATCTTCTAGAAGAATAGTTTTAGTTAATTTCATAGTATATCTGGAAGAAACTGTAGTTTATAAAATTAGCAAGCCCAGAATCAGAGAAGTATTTATTATATTCAATTAATTTTCCAAGCATTTTACTTCAGTGGGATTTATTTTTTGGAGGGGGAAAAATGTACAAGATTTTTATTTATTTATTTTATATAGCATGTCTACCCAACGTTGCCCGGGAGGATTATGTACAACAAAGATGAAGAGTTTAAAAAAGTGTATTGCATCTTTCTTTTGAAATTTCATTCACTGTCCTCCATCTTTATTTCAATCTATATTCCCTCCCCCCTCTGTTCTCCTGTTTCTATCACAAAAATTATTTCACTTCAAAGGTCGATGGAAAAAAATCTCTCTAAATTTCTACATCATCACTGGGATTTGGGTGGCAAAAAAACCTTCCCAGAGTTCCAATCCTCTTTGCCCTCATCTAGTGAAGGTCTAGTTAGTGCTTTCTCTTCTCGGTCTTTCTATCCTCGACTGACCGAACTCAGATAAACACTTATATCTTTTTAAAATATATATTAATACGATAGCGTGTTATTTTATGTGTCACGGTTACATCTTTTTTTCTTCCGAGTTACTTTCGTTTAATTGTTATGACCTTCTATTTCTTGTAATAAATAATTTTTACAACAATTCTTCATAGGTTTTAGTTTCGATTTCGATTACGATTATAGTTATCTATTTTTTTTATATATAAAATTTTTTCGTATATTTGGGTCTCGTTTCGATTATAGCTGCGGGAACTCAAGTTATATAGCTATACATATATTTTTTCTTCATAAGTTTTGGTTTTGATTTTGATTCAAACTGATGCACCCACGTCATACGGATATACGTTTTTTTATTTTTGAAATCACAACTTTATAGTACATAAGAATCGATAGAAACTTGACTCTATAATAATATATACGAAATCTGCATAAATTAAAATATCGTATTTAAGCGTATTTTACAACCGGGCTACGCCATGTGTCCCTGCTAGCTTGAATAAAAACTTTTGCAGTTTTAACAAAATAGCTACAATATTCCTTGGCCTTTTAACAAAATAATTCACTTGGCCTTCGGTACAAGATCAAAGTGTAGTATCTGTTCTTCAGATGCTGCACTTCTATTTCTTGTTCTCTTTCAGTGGAGGAGAAATCCTTCACGACTGAGACAATTTTTATTTTTGTACCTTTTCTCCACGTTAAAAAACGACCATGGTGTCTAACTCTGTCCATAGTAAATAGGTACAATAGTATCAGGGCATCTCCATTTACGCTGAACATCCACATAGTGCTACATCAATATATTACATATGAAAGAGTCTGCTATTGAATTTCCACAGGTCCCGCTAGTAAACATCATACTGGTAATTTCTTACAATTAATTTTATGCCATAATAATAGGTAACCATATTTGGTTATGGGGCACAACTATTTACAATGTTGATTCATTTAAATAGTATAAGCAACTGATTATTAATCATGATGAATGGAGTTAAAGTGATGCATGCGATTGGTTTCCATGGATAGATTATTATTATGAATTAAATATTTGCAATGTGTTTTTCTATAAAACTAATTAAAATCATTATCTTAAAAAAAAGTACTTTGATTTTCCAAGTCAGGATGTTTCCCATAGAAGATTATAGAAATTGTCTACTGAAATGCCATCACTTTGGAAATTTAATTAACAATTTTGCATAAACAAATAATTATCGGATATGAAGCATAAACACAAATATACTTAGATGTTACACCAATTAAGGCAGTTCCTAAACATCTGTATAATATTCAGTTCGCTCCTTTCCTAATCAATCCGTACGTTACGTTTTGAAAAAGGCCAAATACAATTTTTGAAAGCGTTTCTATTTCAAAAAAAGGTGAAATTCGCATAATTTAGCTTTACAAAGGTCAATCTGGTAACCATAGACAAGAAAATGACAGTGATCTCCCTTTAATATAGCTTCATTTTCGAATATAATCATAATAATATATTATCCTTGCTGTGCGGAATGAGCTCATAATAATTTCCATGTGAAATTGTTCTTCACCAAAGAAAAAGTCAGCGAAATCTATAAATATAAAAACGAAAATGTATATATGTATGTGTGTTCGCTTTTTCTGTGTGTCTACAAAAGGCTTCTTTCAGAGAAGCGGTCGTTCGGTTCACAACTTTTTACAACTTTTTATATCACATATAAATCGTAATATCTTACAGTTAACAACGAAGCTCGCCTGTCTATTTAACTTGGTCGATTTCGGGAAGATAAATATTCAAGATTTATCGCTCGCCGCATGTGGGTTAATCTTTTTCCTATAACATCTTGGGGGGTGGGGGTGGAAGCGTTCAGCAGTAAATGAATACGATCCCGCAGTCAAACTTGGCCTCATTAACTCATTAAAACGGGCACCTGCTAAATCCAACTAATTAAATAAATTCAAACGTGCTTCCGTTAGCATCTCGCGGTGAGGCAAGGGTTAACATCGCACTTTTTTTTTCACACTTTAATTTACAAGTTTGCCTCAACGGTTCGGGTTCGATCCTCATACTTACTTTTTTTTAACCCCCCCCCACACACACACCTCCAAACACCCGGGCAACGCCGGGTACCCCTCGCTAGTATTACATAAAGAAACAGGATAAAAAAAGGAAAACAATGTCTGACATAGGTGGTGGACTGAAGGAGTAAACGAAAGATTGTCTCTTACACTGATTTGTATTGAACTATGTATCACAGTATTACTTTCTGAGCATTTGTTAGTCTTTATTAATTTATCTCATTTGAGTCAGTTTTATATTTAAAATACAATGAAATCTTTACCAGAGAAATGTTAACAAACTTATCTTTGCTACATGGTATTAATTTTTTTTCTGCTATCATGAAACATATCAACTTTATCAAAGCATATTTACTGATTAAATCTGTTTATCATTCCCAGGAATTTTCACGGGTCCTGTTAGTTATTAATATTACAACAAACATACGCTACTTCGTAACCAATTGACGTTTGCAAATATTTAAAATGTGAAGACATCTTTACGTTTCCAATACATGATTTTTATTAAAAGCCCAACCGGTAAAGTTTACACTTTATATAACTTAAAAAAAAAGCTATTACATTAACATAAATAATTTATTATTATAATCTATCTTACAAAAATATAAACATTCCTCTGCTATCAGATTGATTTTTTTTTTTAAATCAAATTTTCGAATAGTTAAATATTCATCTTTAGGAAACTGGACAGTTTGTTCTTTTGACTGTGTTTTATTTTCTTCTTTTTCTTCCTTTTATATGCCATGGTGGCGGTAATCCTTAGAATGACTTGAGATGTTTGTAGTTAAGTTAAAAGTGATGTTTATATGTCCGATTACAGTAAAAATGATGAAATTGGACAGTTTGTTCTTTTGAAACAAAAAAAGAATTGGTAAAACTTGCGGAGAACGCTGTTTTACGGTTGTTTTAAAAATGGAACAGGAATCTAAATTTCGTTCCGTTTGAATTTATTTTTTAATTGCGCATGCGCCCCCAAAATCAAAAATAATCGAAAGAATAACATTCAACAATATGGTGAGTTTAGGGTGTCTACTCCGAAAGCCGTTTTTGACATGAGGAAGTTGGGGATGTCTATTCCGAAAGCCGTTCTTAACATGGGGAGGTTAGGAGTGTTTATTCGTTGTAAGCCTACCTATAAAAGTCCACATTTCCAATATAAACCGTGAGTTTAACTTATGTAAAAAAAAAAAAATACCAAAAAGGTATAGACAAATTGACTTCATATATATATATATATATATATATATATATATATATATATATATATATATATATATATATATATATATATATATATATATAAAGTACGATTGTTGAATGTTATTCTTTCGATTGCTTTCGTTTGGGGGGGGCGCACAGGCAATTAAATAAAAACGGAACGAAATTTAAATTTCCGTTCCATTTTAAAAAACAACCGAAATGATATGTCCACGATCATTGGAGAAGAAATTCTTTCAGACTGAGACCATTTTTATTTTTGTTCCCGTCCAGAGTGCCCCTATTTGTAACAGAATTTTCCCCACATTAAAAGCCAATCTTGTGTTTAACTCTGCCCTCGTGGGGAGGCAAGTAAATAGGAACATTACAGTATTATGTTTGTTCAGCAAGGTGGTGAGGAAAGCATTACAGTAGATAGATAATTAATACGTATTGCAACCGAACAATCTTTTCGAAATGACAATCGATGAGACATTTAAAATGCATTAAAAGAACACACTAAAGTTTACGTGTAAAAATCTCGTATTTTTAATTTGATTTTTCTATTTAAAGAAAAGCAAACTTATTTCTTGTATAAAAAAAAAATCCGACTGTTAACAGTTTCTCCTATTTTCTATCTGTGCATAAAATTAAATCACAAATTTCATGAACATAGTTCGATTCCCAGAACTGTCTGCCTGTGGGACTCCAATTGAGTAAAACATGGTCGTTTTCAAGTCCAATGTAAACAATTTCTTGTTGAGCCATCCTCTGCAATAATGAAATTCTATACAATTTTTGATGCTTGTTAAGATAGAGTCGATAGAACGATGTAATTTTAAGCAATAACAACTGTACTTAATTAATTCTCGTGTCGAAAATAGTAATATATCTAAAAATTACGAAAATTCATCGGGTATAAAATAATTAATAGTAAAAAGTAATTTTTACGGAAAAATGAGGGAATAGCATTTCCCTAGAAACACCTTCAAGATAAGCGATGATGTTTTTGTAAAAAAAAAGCTTCCGGGTTAAAAAATGATAATGTCAGCTTAAAAAATATCCGTTAATAAAAACCGTCTTTGGCCAAAATGTCTTCGATTCATCTCAGCAAAAATCTGTATATACATGTACGTATTGCACGGTAGTTAAGGAGTATTTTCCAGCGATAAAGATGAGTACAGCTACCATGTATTTGATATTTGGTTGCCAAAAAAAAATTGTTTAAAAAATGTCCTTATCCTGCGAATATTTCTCTCTATTTTTTTCTTTCTTCTTTTATTATAAACTCCCTCTATTTCTCTGCTTATTTATTACGCTCTTTTTAGACTCCTCCACTCTTTATTCTGCTTTCTTTTCCCTCTTTCATCTGCCTTTCCAGTTTTTCAAAATTCCTTCCCAGCCCTTAATCAAATTGTCGAAAGGGACGAATTAGTCTCAAAACAGAAATTAAACTGTCTCTTTTTTTTCCGCCATTTTAACCCGATTTAAAAAAATAAAAATAAAAATAAAAACAACGCAAAAAGTCGAGTTTAACAAAATAACACGTTTTACTATTATCAAGTGCAGATTGAGGATTCTGCGGTTTGTCAATTCATTACCGATTCCCTTCTTTTTATGTTTTCCTGCAGATATTTTTTAAAGAAATAAAAAATGTCACTTTATAGTTTTCTTATTTTTAGAAAGAAAAGAAGGTAAAACTGTAAAAATTGAATCCATTTTGTGGTAAGCTATGAACGAAAATTATATACGTGTAAAAGCCTGTATGATATAAAAGAGATGAATTTAAAATTAATAAAAAATGCAAAAAATTGGAAAAAACGTTGAAGTTAAGGTTTCCATTATGTTCTAAGAAATAATATTTGATAACATTTGAGTGGATTATTTGAACGTACAAGGACCCGTGGCCTAACAGATAAAGTACTCGATTATATTCCATTGTAAGTGACACTCTTCTCAAAGGCGAAGGTTCAATCCTATGTGTTGGCTATATGAAGAATAAAATTGCAAGAAGATAAAGTGTCCTGTTTGAAATTCCGTTCAGAGTCACGAGTTCAATAAGATACACCTGAAGAAGGTTGACGGTAACATGGGTCGAAACGTTGTGAAAATAATAATCATACAAATCAAGAAATAGTGGTCCGAATAATCTTATTAGAAATTACGAATCTATCTTAAAAAATTTTGAAACAAAAAACTAGGGTGATGATGATGATGGGTCTCCATTTATTTTGTTCTAAATTAACCGATAGATTGCTATGAATGAAAGAAATAAAAAAGGTTCACGAACAATATATAAACCCTATGTATCGCTTTATTACAGGTCAATATTTTTTTAAATTTTGAAGTTGCCATGAAACGCAAAGAAGTGAAATAACAAATATTTTAGAAATTTTATTCTAATTTTTCTATTTTTTTGGTAGTTTTTAAGTGTCTAAAATGTATATTCTCGATAATAAAACAATATTCTAATTTCATATTTCTATTTATATGAAATAACGAACGTATCCAGTAACAATATTAACCAAGAAATAGAAAGAAATTTCACATTATTTTGTTTAAGGAAATATTTATTTATCAAAATAACACCCTTAGTGCCTTATCCATAAATAGGATACGATGTAAATCCATTTTAATGTAATTCTCTGCTCAAGACATTCATTTTCCCGTACGCTGTTTGCTCAATAAAGGACTTGGAAGAGGTTTGATATTTCTTACCATCTTATTGAACACATTGCATCGGACCTACCTGGATCTTGGAGCGATTCCGGCTCTTACAAAAATGGAAGCGTTTATGCGAATTTTCCGAATATACGATCTGAAATGTTTCTCCTGGTGCCCTTATACTTTCTGGGTTTTGTTCCCAAAATAGATCAGGTCCTGAAAGTGGTTGAGAATTGAGCAGCAAATAAGTTACATAAGCATAGATAAAATACCGTTTGGTTTTAGGCTTTAGCAAACAACAATTGCGTTTCTGAATTTTTGAGATGAGCATTGGTTATTCGTATTATTTGGACTCATCGGACTACTGTTCTCATTTTGGCTATTATTTTCACAACGTTTCGGGCGATATAATCTCCGACCTTCTTCATGTGTATCTTTATTATTGGCAGAGAAGAACGCTGGAGACTAAGACATCTCAAAGAAGCAGCACATATGCTGCGAGGCAATTAATTACTAAGTAGACTTAGTATAGAATTTAACACGATATGGGAATCGGTAATTATAAATAAGAGATGATATATACATTAATAAGTAAAACAATAATATATATATATATATATATATATATAGTGATAATAATTAGTAATAAATAGTAATATTTGCAACAGAAAATACAACAGGGTTAAAGCTCCCAATATTTCGTACTAGAACTGTCCGCAAGGTCCAATTAAGCATGGTAAGAGTACTTGGAAAATTCAATTGTAAAAATAATATTCTCGTGAAGGTTGAAGGTTCAATTCTCAGTGTGAGCGACCGAAAAATACGAATTACTTAGGACCCCTATCCAGTCATGGCTGACGGAACAAGAGCATGCTACCCCCGTGAATTAAGTAAAGGGTCCGTTCGAAATTCTGTCCAAATTTTCGAGTTCAACAGAAACATTTCCGATTTCGACAAGATACACCTGAAGAAGGTCGGAGGTTACATCGACTGAAATGTTGTGAAAATAACACCCAAGATGAGAACAGTAGTCCGAAGAATCCAAATAATGCGAAATAATAAGTGGTTCTATATTTATCCTGAGACTATTGTAAGGAAATTATTTTGGTAAGAATTGTGGATTTAGAAAACGCTTTGAATAAATAATTATTCTAATAATAAAAATAATTTTAATTTGTCATTAAGCTCTCTTGACATAGCAAACGATAATACAACCATTGTGGATCACCACATGGTAAACATTTTGCGTTGATGAACGGAAGGCTAAAAAAAAAATATTTAAATATTAATATTTTGTCATTATTTTATGTTTTCGTTTTTGTTCTACCATTTCTTTTTGTTTTTTTCTCTGAAAAACAAAATAAGATAGAAATACATTAAAGACTACTGGAATACAAAGAACTACTTCAATTACAGCGGTTCTAACAATGACAGTTATTTTCATTGAAGAAAATAAAAAGTAAAAAAAATAAATGACCTCGAGAGCAATGTTAAATAAAGCATGAAAACCATTGTCTCATCCATTTAAGTAGAAAATCTTAATGTAAACAATGAAATATTTTTTATTATACACCTTACTCCATACAACATAAAAATGGCTGCTTTCGATGAAACCACCGAGCAAATAAACATCGAAAACCCTTTGACCAGTGAGAAAGAGTCACATTAAATTTACAGTAATCTTTTGAGTGATAATTTTCTAAATGTGTTCGGAGGGTGGGGATCTAGGAAATCAAAATAATTACAAATGGCTTTGTTTAATATCTATCTAGCTTGATCTATTCCATAAAATAAAATCAGTAGAATGTTCATAGTCAGACCCGAATAGCAATGAATCGGCCAAATCGTTATTGATCGTGACTAAGCAGTCATGTTTCACATTTATTACTCTGTGTCATATGCCAGGATATTTGAAAATTTCAATCGCTTTCATTGTTTACATATTCTATCAAGTCGAATGATTCTTTCAGTAATATAACGTTATAAATATCTAACGTTTGTTAACAAGGACAAATTCAATCTAAGGAATATAAGCAAAAATGTAATGTCGCTACAGAGTACTAAAATGATAGAAAGTTTCAACCTCAGCTCTAAATAATTGAATTTAATGTTTACGGCAATTCCCAAGCAAACACTAAAATAAAAAGTTGATCTTTCCTTGATTATACTTTTTTCCTGTGTACTTTAGAAAGGCAGTTCTTGTTGATCCGTGCTCTGAAATAATTAAACCCTGTCCAAGTTCCACCATTACTGATCATCACGATATTGTCTCATCGTCTATCTAGCAATAGTTAACTCTTATCTTAGAGTGACCTCCGGAATTTAATAAGCGAAGAAGCTCCCCACCGCCACCAAACAAAAATATCTTTGCAGATTAATCGGTAGAATAAGAGGAGAGAAAGACAGGCAGACAGAGAGAGAGAGAGATTACTATATATATATATATATATATATATATATATATATATATATATATATAGAATGAGAGAGAGATGTTGTTTTGTTTTGGTTTTAGCGATATGTTTTGAATGAATTCAATCATTTACGAAAGTGCATTTTTTACCTAAATGCGAGTTAGGAATAATTTTCCCTTTTTAACCAATTTGGTACCCCCCACATGGGGAGCTGTATATATATATATATATATATATATATATATATATATATATATATATATATATATATATTTTTTTTTAAAAGGTAATTATCCACTGACACGTGTTTCGTCGTCTACGACTCATCAGAGTGACTGTATCTAGCGAGATTCGAAATCGAAACCCAACGGTAATGAGCCAAAACCCTTACCCCTGGACCATCTCGCCGACTGTCTGGATATATCGCGATTTACTTAGATGTTGTTTTGTTTTGGTTTTAGCGATATGTATTGAATAAATGCAATCATTTACGAAAGTGCATTTTTTACCTAAATGCGAGTTGGGAATAATTTTCCCTTTTTAACCAATTTGGTACCCCCACATGGGGAGCTGTATATATATATATATATATATATATATATTATTTTTAAAGGGTAATTGTCCACTGTATATATATATATATATATATATATATATATATATATATATATATATATATATATATACTAAGTGTATGTATGTCATGTATGACGTTATTTATGACGCCATAACAGATGACGTCATACATGACCGATAAATCTTTTTAGTGTAAACCTATCAATTGAAAGTGTGTATTGTTCTAACTACAACTTGATACTGATAATAATGGTTGTCTTCAAGTTCAATGTAAACAAGTTCTTAAATTCTACTAAACTGCTCCACTAATTGTCACTACGCTGCTTTCAGTAAACACCTTGCACTCATTAATTATTATCCTCAAGTGGCTTTTGGACCTTGATAAGTCCTGACTCCCTTGTAAAAAAAATACCACTGATACCGATACTATTAATTTCTGTTCATTTTTGCAGCGTTCAGATCAATTAAAAGTCTACAAATGACGATAATGCTTATAATATTGATATTACTAGTATTACTACGAATAATAATATTCATCATATCACGGATTATAGCAATAATATTAAATTTAATTAATAATTATAATTTCCTTCTATAACAGAGCGCGGACGCGCGTATGACAAATATCGAGCCATGTTCGAAATAACGTCTTGGTAAGAAAAAAAAAAGGTATTATAAAGAAGAGTGTTAGAGGTGGGTGAAATCACAGCCGAAACTAGAAGTCGAGTTATTACTTGTGTTCCTGGCGACGTGCTAATATATTAACGAAAACGTTACACTTCGATTTAGTCTTTACCATGGGCTATCTAAACACATATAGACACCAATAACAATTTCATTAATTTCAGAATATTCTTGGACCGATTAGAGAGATAGATAGAGAACAGACGGTCAGGATTACAGTTGAAGTCAGAAGTTAGCATAGAAGAGTTCGAACAATTTTTTTTTTTCATTTTTATTTTATTTTCACACAGGTTCGCTAGTATGTATATATATATATATATATATATATATATATATATATATATATATATATAAAGAGAGAGAGAGAGGGAGAGAGAGAGAGAGAGAGAGCGATTTTTTTAAACAACTGTACAGTAGAGCAGGTCGATTTGCAACTTTGTTCAAAAAATCAACATGGCACTGGTGATGATAGTTGGGATTTAATGTGAACATATACCAAAAATTAGATTCCTATCTTGAACAGAAAATTGCGCATTTAATTTTAAAAATCGTGTAGAAAAATGCTGAAAAATCATTTGCATGCTTAATAATAGAGCCAGATTACATAATAAACACCAATATATTATTTTATTTTCCACAAAAAAAGGGAACATAATTGCAGGTGAATCTATAGAATTAATTTTACCTCCTTGTTAGAAGGACAAGTGCAGACAATGTGCCTTTTTTGACAATTTTTTGTCTTGCACTTTACTGCAAAGTCATCACATCTCAAGACAGAAAGTTTACAGCTACAAGAAAATATATCAAACAGTCTTTCTAGCTGTTGCTTCATTCTTTTCACTTTGATTGCTGCAAGAGATTTCCTGTCAATCTGTTTGGCCCTCTTATAGCAAAATATATTGACCTTCTGTCCTATGTAACGTTCCCTTAACAAGGGCAATTGTGGATTGACTGCTTGCCAACTACTAATAATTTCCTTGGCAATTAACTTAGAAATCTCGCTATTTTTTAAGTGGGGATAACTGTTTTCGAGGAAATAACTAAACTGGATGACTTTTCGTGAAGTTGGAGGTGCTGTTTCATCCAAATGACAAGGTGGATCAGCAAATTTTGTGAACCACGGGTTAAAACTGAACGTCGTGCTTTTATTGAAAAGTAAAATAAATAAATGGATTATAACTGAAAGAAACTGTATTAGGCTATCTTACAGTTTTATACGTAAAGACATAAGTGCTATTTCTAAGAAATAATGAAAAAACTTTGTAGAGTTGAATTAGATGTATTGAAGAGAGAGGACCAAACCAAATCAGAGGCATAGCAGTGTTTAGTTTAGACATTTTTAGCAGATTTTAGCTCCGCCTTCGATAACATGAATTTATCCATAAAGAGATTCATTTTTGCTGTAGCTGTGCCATTTTTAACGAGTGTTTAGTGTTTAGAGTTTGGAAAACCATGCTTGTGCATCTATGTTACTATGCTATTTTTAATAGTATTTTCAAGTTAAAATTAATTTTTATGAAATTTTTGTTTATTAAATTTTTAGGTGAAAGTAAAAAATAGTTACAATACAACCTCCTTCCCATATTAAGAATGGATTTCTAAATAATAAAGTTATTTTAGCACAATAACATAGATGCACACATAACGAAAAACCGTTAAAGGAGTTTCCTTATGTACTTGTATAAATCTTTGTGGGTTATCTGATTTTAAAACTATAATTTTAGAAGAAAAACACTGCTTAAAAACAATTAATCCTTAAAAATAAAAGAAATTAAAATTAGACACTAATTTTCTGCAAAGTATTTTTTATTAAGTAGAAAAACTTGAAAATTTACGTGGTTATGTTTCGTAAAGAATGTGTAGAATAAAATTGTATGGACTATATTTTTGTTGTTGTTTTAATATAAAACTGGAGTATTACCATATTTTAATAAACATTTCAAATAAAATTTGACGTGAAATGTTAGGTTGGTACAAAAATAACGCTTTTTATGTTCATTTGAACGTCAAAAAATTACATTGTTTTTGCGTCAACCTAATAGAAAAACAAATTAAAAAAGATAAAACAAACATGTTTCAATTCACTGCAGACACTTGAAATATAATAATATATATTTTAAACAAGTTTTTTCGTTTTTCCTTTCGAAATAATTAAGCCTAAGTCGTAATGTTTTCAAATTAAATAATAAACAAACGTTAATTTTCAATATCAATAACGAGCGTGTTTTGCGACGGTGAAATCTAAAATGTTTCCACCCCCAAAAAGTTCCTGAAATGAAAAAGCGAACTTTGGTTATTATTATTAAAAAAAAACATAATTTTGCCTTTACACTTAATATTTATTTTATTAATGCATTATCCTCACTCATTTTATTTAAAAATGTAGTTTAAAAATTATTCTAAATAATGATTCTATTTTCTTAACAGTACGGATTGTTTTGATGACGGGACGTTCTTGACAAGTCACCGAAAAACTTTTAATCACTTCAAATTTTCAATTTTTAAAGTCTCAAGCAAAGATAACGATTTTGAGAAAAAATATTTCTGTAGGTCTTTTCTGTGTCAAACCCCAGCTATCATCACCATTGCCTCACCGGTGTTCCAAAATCGACCTGCCCTACTGTACATGGGGGTTTTGCTATGTATTCCTTTCGAATTAACTAAAAAGCTGACTTTAATATATGTAGCAGGTTGACAAGAAAGTTCTTGCGGTTTTTAACTTTTAAATTTAGATGAAAATATCTCTGCTCAAGCAAAGATTTATTGATTGATGTTGTGCTCTGCGTTCAGTAGTGGTTCCTGGGCCAAACGCTTTATTGATATGGTAAGCTGTTTCAGCAGCTTTTCGGCCTAGCTAGAATTGTAATAAGAAATTGTGCGAATTTGCTTTTTTTTTCCATCTCGTATTCAACGTTCTGAAAAGAAGGCATAATTGTTTTAAAATGATTGTAATTTAAACGATTAGAGTGAAAAATGCCATTTAAAATGATATATAAAGTAAAGGTATTATAACGAAAACTTATTTGAAAATACATCATTTGAAATCAAAATTTAAAATTCCACATCGAAATCTGTGAAATCACTCATTTTTCAATCAAATCGATGGATGACCTACTCTAGTCGGGAACCCACAACAGTTCACTTAGAAAAATCGTCACCTGCCTTCCCGTAATGATTTAGTCCACAATACACTGTAGTCTATATTGCACAGTAGAGAACCTACTATTAATTATTTTTATATAATGGCTTGAATTAAAATTTGAAATGCAAAGTACAGTACCATGTTTCAATTGTGCTTTAAACAGAAACATTCATTTCAAACCAGCACCTGTCATCAAATCAAAGAACCTGCTGTTTATTTTATACGTCGGACCCTTCTGCTTTTGCGGTAATAAAACTTCTTAAACACACTTGTGATGTTAGGTTGTATAAGGGCGTTAGTTTTGATCAAAAGCGAACTATTACTTCTTTAATCGAATTTCTTTGATTATCGATTTTCAATATTTACCAAAGGTATTCAGATAAAAATCTATCTTGGAACACTCCTGGACATAAGTATATTTGTGTGAAATTTCAAAAACATCAGCCTAGCCGTTTCGGAGTCTGTAATAAACAAACTCACACACAAGCACACACGGAGACACACAAAATAAAGTGTTTTTATGACCCCCAAAAAACGGGCCTCCACTCTAATTAGGCCCCGTTTTTTAGTGTTTTGTTTGAATGAAATGAAACTTTGGTCATAACTAGTTTATTATATTCAAAACATCACATCAAAACACTAGGGTCTTTGGCCTTTTTTTCTCCGTTCTACAGCATATGTTCTAGATGGCCTCCATTTAGCTCCGTGCATTTCTTGAGGCACAGCACAAAGTTGTCCATGACGTTCTTACAGACCGAATTGGTAATGGCTCTCATCTCCTCCCTGATGGCTTCCTTGAGTTCCGTGATGGTTCTGGGTTTCCCTGCGTGGACTCTGTCCTTAAGATAGCCCCAAATAAAATAAATCTGGGGTGCCCACTCAAAATCAGATTTGAGACTATCACTCAGCCTCCGAAGTTCTCTTTCAGCCAATCTCGGGACAGGTTTTAGGTGTGAGAACTTGCTCCGTCCTGCTAGAACCAGAACTTGCTCATGAGAGATGGGTAGCTCGTCTGGAGCTCACTCTTGAAGGTTTTGAGGACCTCCACATACCGTTCCTTGGTGACTGTCACTGCTGTGCTAGATTCTTCAATGAAGATTGGTTCGATGATGCCTCTGGCCAAGATTGCAGCCCACACCATGCACTTAGGAGAGTGCATGGGCTTGGTGAGTACTTCATTGGGTCTGGAGGACCCCCAGAAGACATTTGTCTTGGAGTTCGCCTTTCCATCAAGATGGAAGTCGGCTTCATTTGAGATCCAAAGGAAGTTAAGGAAACTTGGTGTCTCCTCGATCTTCTTGAGCATCTTGACTGCCATAGCCCCCCTCTGCTTCTTGTCTGAGGCTGTAAGGGTCTGCAACGTCTGTATTCTGTATGGGTAAGCCCTGATATCTTTCACCAGCACTCTCCTGCAAGTCTCACGGGACATACAGAGAGACTGACTTCGCTTATGCACAGAGCGTTTTGGACTCTGCGAGAGAGACTCTCCCACTCTTTCGACCAGCTCAGCTGTTCGCTTCTTGGGACGTCCCGAGTGGCTTAGACGGTTCTCTCTGACAGCGTTGTGGTTCTCCACGGTCCCATACTTCTCGAAGTGGTCCACCCAGTTCTGAATTCTGCTTTTGAATGGAGCCTTTTCACATTCGAACTGACGCATGAAACTGTCCTGGGTTTTCTTAAACCAGCCTGTCTTGTAGTAAAATTTAACACAGTGTATTCTTTGTCCCAGCTCCCACTGAAGTCTTGGTGTATTCACGGTCGTTGATTCTTCCATGTCCTCTTAAATGAGGGCAATCGACAGAATAAATAATGGAGATATCACATAAAGTGTACATGGAGCCCGTTTTGTGGGGGTCACCTTGTAATTTCCAATATTGAAGATTGTGTAAGCCTGGAACACTAGTGTCTGTTGACAAACTTATATATATTTAAAATAAAAAATATTATCGTCATCTTTAACAAGGATTGGGCCTTGATAAGTGTTATGGTGGCACCCACTCATTTACATATGTGGATAATATTAGACATAAATAACAAGACCCGGTTAGTCTGAGTGTGTGTTAACCAGAAGCCACCGAAGGCCGAGCCGAGAGCAGATATGTTCTCCAGCCAAGCCTCTCTTACTTGACAACCATTATGTAAATATACTGTGAATATACTTTTCTTAATACACTTCTTATTGATCTACCTTTGTTTGTTGAGTCTTCATTTGTATTGCCTTATACGTTATTTGGTTCAACCTGCAAACATAACAATAAGAATTTTTAATAAGCCGTCAATCTATGCATAATGTAACGTACTAGTAGCTGCTGTTAAACACTACATGAGTGAACTTACTGTAATTTGACATAATATAGAATCGAAATTTTCTTCATCTTTCCATGTTAATTAATGGTGGCCTTAAGGTTTAATACCAGATTGTTGAGGCCACTTTGCAACATGATTTGAATATTTCAACTGGCAGTGATTACCATTTTTACTGTGAAGATTGCATACACATGAAACTAATAATATTAGATATAAACTATATATATAGAAGGGTCGTTCTACCAGTAAAGCCTCCTATTTTTTAACTGAAAAGTTGAAGAGCTCCGAAGATGAATGTAGTACCATTAAAATAGGTGACATTTTGTGCTCCATAATATATTTTCCTTCATAGTCACCACCATTTGCAATGCACATTTGCCAGGAATTCAATGACGCATGTCGCCTTCGCATTAAGAATTTTTTTTATAAATTCAATTTAACATTATATAACCAATTCTTAATTAATACTGCAATATTTTAAGTTATAAATTTATTATTATTTTTACTAGAATATCTTGTCTATTTCTTTTCCAGTTTTAAGAACTCAATTCATTTTACTTTTCTATGTTAAATCTTAACCATTTTACTTTTCATGCTCGCATTTTACTATGTAATATATATATATATATATATATATATATATATATATATATATATATATATATATATATTGCCAACTAGCACCGTGTATATTTGTGTGTCTGTGTATATGTGTTTTGGGGGGGAGAGGGCTCCCGTAAGCCGTGGTGAAGGCAAACTTTCTAGGAGAAGTAAATCTCTGATTTAAAAAAAAAACCATAAAGCGGAAGACCAGTACCCGCATTAAGCGAGTCTGCAGTTTAACTTGTTGCTGGCTATCTTGCTCTTGCTTGTTGCTGGATCTCAACATTTTGAACCGAGAGAGAGAGACTTAGCTGTCGTACAAAGCTAAGGCTCTGTAACATCATCTTTGTATAGATACTCCCTCACGCATTTGTCTATTAAAATGGTCCTGTGGCGATGGAAGTCATTTTGGGGCTCATGGACTTTAAGTGTCTGAGGAAGTGGCACTCGTCTGACAAGACGTTGCAATCATCACATCATATATATATATATATATATATATATATATATATAGTAAAATGCGAGCATGAAAAGTATGTATTAGAATACAAAAATGCGAGCATGAAAAGTAATATGGTTAAGATTAAACAAGGAAAAGTAAAGGATTAATTGTTAAAACTGGGAACGAAATGGACAATATATTTTAGTAAAAAATATAATAAAATTATAACTTAAACTATTGCAGCATTAATAATTGATTATATAATGTTAAATTGAATTTTTTAAAATCTTAATGCTGCAATATTTTAAGTTATAAATTTATTATATTTTTACTAGAATATCTTGTCCATTTCGTTCCCAGTTTTAAGAATTAATCCTTTACTTTTCCATGTTTGATCTTAACCATATTACTTCTCATACTCATATTTTTCTATCGTAATTCATGATTTTTCCAGGCTTCCAGTAAATTCATTTATTCTTTGTTCTTTGTTCAATTACAGTCTTATTTTTTGCCCCCATAAACATAACATACACGTATGTAATAACAATGTACGGCACTCTTCTGTTTGAATACCCCCCCAATTATCTCCCTTTTATTCTTTCAGTCTC
This sequence comes from Euprymna scolopes, assembly GCF_053919585.1. Taxonomy (NCBI): domain Eukaryota; kingdom Metazoa; phylum Mollusca; class Cephalopoda; order Sepiida; family Sepiolidae; genus Euprymna; species Euprymna scolopes. The sequence continues at coordinate 81,166,502 of NC_136497.1, read as the reverse complement.
TCGATTTCACTTGTTACTTATCTTTTCACGAGAGCGGTGTGAATTGGTAGCAAGAGTAGCCACTGAAGCGACCTGGTTGCTATGGAAACCAGTCATAAATACGTCGCTCACCTCCTTACGAATTTTTACGATTTTTAACACAAGTATCAGCATCATAACATTTGTTTTACTGAATGAAAATTGAAAATTGTTTTTTACAATATAGCTGAGAAGGTGATCTATAAACTGTAATAGCTGTTTGAAATTTGGTCGAAAATGAGTCAACAGTGAAGCTTTAAAGCAGTTCTAAATGACTAAAACTGCCACTTAACTATATATCCATGATATTATCATTATATATATGCTCTGTGTGACACCTTGTCGGAGGGAACAGGAGTACCCCATCTTAGTGCGGACTCATTTTTACACTAGTAAAGAACTGCATTTTGTAATCCTTCTAAAATGTATTATTTATTGAGTCCATGGGGAAAATGTTATTAAATTTAGATTATTATCTGAATTATTTTGCAAATTAAAAATATTTAACAAAGTCGTATGCATACAACAGTGGAATGCCCTGTTTCGTAGATTTTATGGTGTGTGGGGGGCGATGAGGCTCCTTTGCCAGCATTGATTGCTATACAAGAATATTCAAGAGGTTTTATTAGTTTTTTTGGAAATGCAAACAAGGTAAAGTGATTTATCATTATATTATTCCAAGACATTAGGCGTCAGTAGTTTGCAAAATAGCAGACAGGTCAGAAACCCCGCTTTAGATATATATTCGCAATGACTAAACAAGATGGCCGTTGCAAGTTTCGTTTTCGTTATTATTCTGACTATTTTTGTTCAAATTAATAAGCTGATGTTCTATGTATGAAAAGTCTACAGTGGAAAGATGGCAATTCATCCAATGAGACTCATTTAATATATATGCCTTTGTTTGTTATCGAGATGACTGGTCAATATATTTTCAGGAAAAGAGAAGGAAAAAATTAAGTACAAATGTATATGTGTGTGTTTGTGTGTGTGTGTGTGTGTGTGTGTGTTTAGAAGCATATATGCTTATGTATGTGTATATATAATAAAGATAAAAGAAAGAAACCATCAAACACAACAGACACATAGACTAGCATGAATTATGGTAGAATTTAATTTGATAAAATTCCAATGCTAACATACTTGACAATTCAATTATTGAAGTACTTCCTATTCTTTTTCTTTTTAAATTGCCCACTTAAAATAATGTGTCTGCTCAATGGATACTTTTGTATTTATTCATATCTATTAATATATATGCATAAAATATATATATACATATAAATATATATGTATATATATGTATATATACATATATTAAATATACATATTATATACATTATTTATATAATATATATACATATATATATATATATATATATATATATATACACACACACACTGCTGATCAAAAATTAAAGACCACTTAAAAATCTTTAAAAAGAAACTTCTTTTTAAGGATAGATTTTAAACTCTTCCGACTTAAGGTTACTAATACTACAATCTAAAAGGTTATGGAAACAAAAAGGTACATCCCAAATGTTCTATTAAAAATTTTGCATTTTTTATTAAATTAGGCTTTTTTACACATGATCAAAATTAAAAGACCAAGGGTATAAATTGTTATATCTATGGTAATTCTAGTGTTTTTAGATCAGTTAGAGATTAGCAATCATTGTGTAAATGTGTTATCATGCCTAAAGCAAGAAAAATAACCGAAGTTGAGCGCTCTCGAATTCTAGGATTCCATAAGCAAGGTTTGTCACAGCAAGCGATAGCAGCTAAGGTAAATCGCAGTAAAACTGTTATTTGCAACTTCTAAAGAGCAGTGAGAATTATCGAAAAGAAAAATCATTTGGTAGGCCTCCCAAAATTTCTCCTGCATTGAGTAGAAGAATCAAATGGGTTGTTATGAATGACAGAGGTCTTTCTACTAGTCAAATGAAGGCGGTTACAGATGCTGATTACAGTCCAATAACCATCAGACGACACTTACAACAAAAAGGCATTGCAAATAAAAAGCGTAAACAAATTCCTCGATTGCTTCCACGTCACAAAGTGGACCGCTTAAGATTTGGTCGTAAATACTAAACCTGGGACGTTGAGAAGTGGAAGAAAGTCCTGTTTTCTGATGAGAAAGAAATTCAATTTAGATGGTCCTGATGGCTTCCAGCGATATTGGCATAACAAAAACATGTCCCTTGAAATTTTTTCCACACGTCATAGTGGTGGAGGGTCCGTAATGGTATGGAGTGCCTTTTCTTACCGAGGGACGATGGAGCTCCAGGTGGTGCAGGGTTGTCAAACAGCAGCTGGTTATGTTAGCATGTTACAAAAAGCATCTTTTGTTGATGGAAGGTCATCGTTTGTGTGGGAAGTGATGATTATTCCAACAGTATAATGCTGCAATACACACTGCATGACGGACCTTGAGATTTTTACAAAAAAATGGAGTCTATCTCTGGAGACATCCTGCATGCTCATCGGACTTGAACACAATTGAACATGGTTGGGGATGGATGACAAGAGAGGTTTATCGAAATGGCAAACAATATTCAACAAAAAATGAACTTCGTGAAACAATCTTAAAAAACTGGAACAGGATCCCCCACACCTTAATGAAAACCTTTATTTCTAGAATGCCCCAAATAATTTTTGAAGTCATCAAAAGCAGTGAAGGTAGAACTCATTATTAAGTTTGATTGTCGAATGTTTTCATACACTTTTCATACACGTTTTGTACAATTTAATAGATTTTTTGTCTCTGGTCTTATAATTTGGATCATATGTAAAAAGCCTAATTTAATAAAAATATAAATTTTTAAAATAAATCTCGTGAGTGTGGCTTTTTGTTTCCATAACCTTTTAGATTGTAGTATTGGTAATCTTAAGTCGGAAGAGTTTAAAATCTATCATTAAAAAAAGGTTTCTTTGTAAAAGATTTTTAAATGGTCTTATATTTTTGGTCAGCAGTATATATAAATATATATATATATATATATATATATATATATATATATATATATATATATTATATTATATGTGGGTTGTTCGATGCATTGAGCTGTGCCCTCAAGCGTTGAACCGTACTGATTTGCATTTTGAGAGTGCTGGCAATGGTCTTGTTTCATAAGTTGGATCGGTAGTGAACATGAGTTGCACAGCGGGGCATCTCCAATCTCGCTCGTTGAACACTATGTCACTTTAGCATATTATAGAAGGCTCCTATCAATCTTGGGATTTGTACACAACTGATTAACTAATAGATCGTCTGCAACAAAAAAAAGAAAAACGGTTTTCATCATCATTCGTCATTTCTTAGGCGACAATTTTATTGTTCCACCCTGTATATATATATATATATATATATATATATATATATATATATATATATATATATATATATATATATATATATATAGCTAAAAGAAAGACATGCGACTCTTTTAGTTATTTATAAATTCGACTAATTCAAACAATTAAAACCAAATTATTTTGAAACATTACTCAATCCCATAACTAAGGTATACTTTAGCATGTGTTTTTTTTTTGTTATTAAAGCATATAGGTTAACACACACATTTACAGGCCCTGTCAGTGGGGCATTAGAATACGCCGACTACCCCCTTGCAGAGGGTAAACGTCCCTCAATGGGGGTCCTGAATATGACCTTAAACTATATCCGATGGTGAGGCCCCAGCTTGTGGGCTCTGGGGAATGTGGAGCCACCCTTTAATTGCCATTGCTCCCAGGTCCACTCTGACCCGGAGTGGTAGTACCTGTTATGGTCCCAACTATGGGTTAAATAGAAACTGACTTGCAAAAAACAAATATATTCTATTAAAAATTTTTCTTCAAAATCACTGGATTCGGCATTAAATAACCTGAAAAGGGTTGATATGCCGTAAAACAAAAACAACCAACCAACCAACACATTTACATGCTTTGGCTTTGGAGATCACTTTAAACTTGAAAGTATAAGAACGGATTGCTCTCATCTCATATGAATCCAAAAATTCTATTATTGGCATTGGTTTCCACGATTTTTCTCCAGTCAGAATTTTTTCTAGAAAGACCTCGGATACTCACAAGAGGGACCAGAAAACAGTTGCCAACATCCTCAGTAAAAGTTATTTTTGTGGAATGAACTGGATTCGAACTTGAAACACCCAGGTCGTGAGTCTATATCATTAATCACTTGGCCAAGGTCACCTCTAATAAGGGTAGATGGGATAAAAAGGCCTTCTTTTGATAGTCAGAAGTTTACCATGAATCTGCAGTAATGTTTTAAAATAAGCCACTTTTAATTACATAGTATTGACCTCCTGATCTTGTTTCTGGTAGGCTTTATAAACGTTTTCACCTGTCACAAGGACGTCATCAAATTTTGAAGGTGTAATGGTAGAGTTGTATATTATAAACATCAGAGAATGGTTGAATCAACTTAGAGTTATAGGTTAGGCAGAAATACATAGGTATCTGCAAATCCTGTACATCGATATATAATTATAAAACTCTGTGCATCTTGTTTGCTTTCTTGGTTGTGCACATCTTGTCTTCAACGATATCAATCAATCAACAAGGGTGTTATCACTCAATGAGGAACCCCTTCCGGAACTTTTACCATCTACCTCTGTTCCGAGCTATCTGCTACCATGTGGGGCCCCTTATGTTGTATCAGGTCGTTCTTCCTCTAGTTCTTGGTCTTCCCCTTGGCTTCTTATGTTCATGAGGTGTCCATTCCGTTGTCCTAATCTGTTGTCTTGTCTGGCTATGTGCCCTGCCCATCTGTGTTTGGATGTTTTGATGGCAGTATTGATGTCAGTAACTCTTGTTTGTTGGCGGATCCATATGTTTGTCTTTCTGTTTTGTAAAGTGATTCCTAACATTATCCTCTCCATCTTCTGCCAAGATTTCACTTTGGCGAGTTGTCAGGGCCCATGCTTCACTATCATAGATCATCACACGTAGTACATATTCATTGAAGATATTCCCTTTGATTGATGTTATAGAAGTGTGTGAAACCAGATGCAAGGGTGAAGGATGTCTCATCCTTAACAACAGCGGACACCACTTATATATCATTCATCATTTAATTTTAATTTGATTGTTTAATACTTGTTTATTGCCTAAATTCATATTTCAATTTTGAAAATTCGATTGTGTCTTCTTCAAACATATCCCTCTTGAACTAATCCACGATGGTGGACAACATATGAAAACAAGATTATTTACTATCATTCTTAAGATATACAAAGAAAGGATCTGAAAGACGCAGTAATAGTAACCATCTTCAAAAAGGGTAACCGAAAATCATGTGGCAATTACCGTGGGATTGCCCTTTTGTCCATAATGGGAAAAATCTTTGCCCGCATACTACTGAATCGCTTGCTGCAAGTCACGGAATCAGTTCTGCCAGAATCTCAATGCGGCTTCTGTACCTCTTGGAGGACAATAGATATGATTTTCTGTGACAGACAACTGCAGGGGAAAAGCAGAGAACAACAGACCCCTTCTTTCTTGTGTTTTATGACCTGCAAAATGCATTCGATAGCATTGCAAGTGATGCAACGTGGAAAGTTCTCAAGCAAATTATTAGCCCAATTCACTTTGTAGAACGCATCCAGGCACTGCATGACGGCATGTCAGGATATGTATCGCACCAGGGCAAAGAAACAAAAGGTTTCCAGTTAGGTGTGGACTAAAACAAGGCTGTGTCCTTGCACCTACTCTTTTTTCCTTATATCTTGCTGCAATGTTGCATGAACTTCCCCCAAATAATCTGCAAGTGGACATTTCAAGCCTGCTAGACTAAAAATATTAAAGCCTTGTGAAATTCCCACACTACAAAGCTCCAATATGCAGAGGACAACATGTCCTTTGCCATTACAAGGAAGACATCCAGAGATCCGTAAACAACTTCACAGCAGCCTACCGCTGCTTTGGACTCTCTATTAATATTGATAAGACAAAAGTGTTAGTACGACGAGTACCCGACACCATCTTACAGGACATAAGTATTCACATAAATGGCACTCCTCTTGAGCAAGTAGATCACTTTCCATATCTTGGTTGCATAATATCGGAAAAGTGCTCAATTGAGAATGAACTAGAAAGCCGAATTGGCCTTGCTTTCGGTTAATAATAATCATCTATCAATAAAAACTAAACTCCTTGTATACCACATGATTGTTATCCCTACGCTTTTGTATGGGTGTGAGACCTGGACTATATACCAAAGTGATCTCATTAAACTTGAAAATTCCACCAACAAAAACTTCAAGCTATACTGAACATCAAATGACATGACTACGTAATCAACACAGGCGTTCTTACGAGAGCAAACAGCTGCAGTATTGAGGCAACCATCATGAAGCACAGACTCCGTTGGTAGAGGCACATCCTTAGAATGGATGAAAACAGGTTCCCACGACAAACCCTGTGCTCAGAGCTAGCCACGGGAAAAAGACCTATCGGTCACCCTCTACAGCAATACAAGGACCAACACAAGTCCACCCTAAAAAATATCGGATTTTCACATCTTGGAAATAACAGCTCTGGATCGGTGCCTGTGGCGCCAATCCATCATACATTGTACCAAAGGATACCAATCCATCATACATTGTACCAAAGGATATCAAACAGAAAGAAGAAGACTGGTGGAGATCAAGAGGCAGGCAAGAAAAAATCGTGCTGAACAACCCCGCCCCCAGCCAAGCATTGCTTGTCTTCGCTGCTCACGCAAATACCATGCTCAGGTTGGTGTGAGAAGCCATCTACGATCCAAACACTGAGGGAAGAGGAAACTGAAATTCTCGGATACGAGAAATCGCTCGAATTGTTCCTTTTATTTCATTTTTTAAATGTAATTTATAAGTAAATACTGAACGTATTTTAGTCTTTGAAATCCATGAAACAACGAAATTAAATTAACGCATAAACACAAAACATTTCCGTTTTGATTATTTTTTAAAATAATGAACAAGTTTCAGTAGAAATCGTCATGTACCTTATTTTTCTCTTTTTCTAATTCAATTTGTAAGTTAGGTTTTTGTAAAAAAAAGTTATTCATTACCGACAGTCTGACTATTCGATAGAACTTACTTGCTAAAACCTCAGCGATTACGTCATTTTTCAGCTCACGGGTCTTAATTACATATATTACGAAGGTTTTGGCTCCCTACTCCCACAAACTGAACCTCTATAGCCTCTGTCCCTGGTGATATTCCAAGGAAAGGCTCTATAACAACAATCCCCAGACTCTTGTAGATTTGATGAACAACGTAAGCAAGGAGATAAGGTTCATACCAGGTGATATAATAGAACAAGTTTTCGACAATTTCAAAGTTCGAGTTGCAGTACTTATCCGTTCAGTTAGTGCTTGGATACAACTTTTTAACTATTAAGAACATATTATTGATAAGATTTCTAGGACACAATCTGCTATCATTTAATTATTATCTAGAAAAAAATGTTTTTAATCTCCACTAGGAAAATTTGAGATGAAAAAAAAAACAAGATCCTATTTGGGCCACACCGTATATGAAACAATTTTTAAATAAAACCTGAGAACATACAAAGGTAAATGAAAAGGTCGATAGACCAAAAACAATAAAATCAACTATTTTATATTCTGTCTTTATTACTAAAAGACTTCGTCAAAAATAATTAAAAATAAATAGGGTGAACAACAAAACAGAAGAGAGAAAAAGAAAACGGAGGAAGAATCGATTAATTATATTTTTCTCTTTGTAGATTTTTTCTATGTTTCATCCTCATCCGTATCCATTTATTTAATATTAGCCTGGTTGGTTGCCCGGCGTTGCCCGGCGTTTTGATTTCATGAAAATCCGCCACCTTTGTCGAAAGTTTTAGGCAGGCAGACATACATACATACATACATACATACATACATACATACATACATACATACATTTAAACAGACAGGTGAGATTTATATTATAGAAGATGGCAGCATAGGTTGGCGGCATCCATCTATCTCCAGGCCATGTCGCTCAACACATTCAGGACATTTTCATCGCGCTCAGTTTCACTCACAATCTTTTGTTCTTTTTTTTTGTTAGTTTTTTTATTACATTTTCACCCCAAACAAGGCACGTTGCCACTTTGATGTAGGGGGCTACTATCAGGGACCTAAGCTGCAGGGGTACTATGTCGGGAGTTTAACAGCAAGATGTCTGTTCATATTACACTTGAACTTCTGCATGTAAGTAAAGTTGAGGAAGCAGGAAACCTGCAGTTCTGGGAAAAAAGCTATTAGAGTAAAAGGCTTTCTTACATCTAGGGATCTTATCTGTATAGGGGGGGGGCTTCGCTGCTTGACGGGTTTGTCGGGGGTATTTTTGTTGAGGGAGTACAAGGGCTTGTAGTTCGTCGGAGCATTCACCATTAAAATATTTGTAAAACAGGCAGAGAGATGCAACATTTCGTCGGTGGGACAGGGACTGGAGTATAGATGGTTAGGGTTTCCTGTGATATATGATTTTCGGACACTTACCAAAGGTGCTAAAAGGTGAAATAGAACCCCTATCCAAAATATTAGAAGTCAAACATGTTAATTGCTCAATTATACTGATCGACTGTCCGTGAAAATGTTTCATATTAATAGATTATTTGAGAAATTGTAATTTTTGATTCAATCAGAAGATAATACGTCTAAATGGATTATACAGTAGGATGAAAAGTAAAATGTTGATGCTCCTCCCCTGTAAATCAATTTATCTATCTATCTGTCTTTCTCTCTGTCTTTCTCTCTCTCTCTCTCTCTCTCTATATATATATATATATATATATATATCGATCTATATGTGCATAAATACGTATTCAAATATGATAAGTTGTTCTAAATTAATAGATTTATAGATTAGATTCTCCTACAAGATTAGTGATAGAATTTTGAGCTCAAATAATTAAGCAGAGGCTGAAATAAAGTAGCATAAAATAATATAAGTGTATGCATATTTCATTTAATAATCCCAAAAGAATACGCCCTGAAATTGTGAACTTCAATGATAGTAGATAAAATAAATAGAATTCATTAGCTCGATCAGATCAAGCAAATACATTAAAAAGAGCTTGCATTGATATTAACAGTTGATCGATAATGGGAAAAAATTGAGCCTTGTTTTGATGTGATAGCCAGAGATCAGCAGTAAAGACCGTAATTCTAACCCGTTTGTCGTATTGAAAAGATAGGTTAAATGCTCAAAAGAGAGAGAGAGAGAGAGAGAGAGAGAGGGGGGGGAGAGAAGAAAAAAGCGATAGTGAAAGAACGCAAAAAAGATATATCTTTTGAGCGATTTGTATCATTATTTAATTTTCGCGAATTATATTCGGAAACAGATGTATCACTGTAACGGCCACGTCTCTCCAAAAAGAAAAAAAAAGCGGATCAGAATTTAAAAAATATAAAATATATAAAATAAATAATGATTGAAAAGGGATAAATGATAAAAATAAATGAGTATTTAATACAGTTGCGTGTGAGACTTCGTTGGTGAGAGGATATAAAAGCGATTCACCGATTGATTTTTCTTTTCTTTCTGTATCGGATTGTTTTGCGATAACGGGGAAGGGGATTAAATGAAATGAAATAAAATAAAATAAATAAAATTCTTGAAAGAAAATAGAAAATAAAATGAAAAGCGATGAATTAAGAATAAAAGGGTTATTAAGATAAAGAAGAAAATTAACGTTAGAAAAAAAAACTTAAACTGATTAAATTAATCGAATGCTAATGGATTAAAACGATTTTCTTTGACAACTATCAGACGTATAATTTATTCCGTTTTTCTTTTCTCTTTTTTTTCTTTTTTTTCATTTTCGTTTCAAATGTTTTACGTTTGTTTGTTCTTGACTTTAATTTAGCACGTGAAGGATTCAAACAAAATTGGCATCTGAAGCGTTATTTAGCGGGCGGATGTTTTCAATTTAGATGGCTATCTTTCCAGTGAAAAATTTTTGTGTGTGTTCAGTAATCCACTGATCAGCCAAAAGGGAACCTCCACACAAAATAAATTGAGAAAGGGGGGGGGCGAGCAGAGAAGTGAAGAGGGGGTATGAGAAGATAGGGAGGGGTGAAAATGTTATAAAACAATTATAAACACAAGTCAAAGAGATAAAAACAGATTGATGACAGCTCATTTTATTTTTATTTCTTTTAACGATGATAATAGGGGGAAAGGGGGAGGTTGCAATAAAGCGGACGTAAAGAGACAAGAGGGAGAAAGAGAGTCGGTGGGGGAGATCTTTTTATAATGCGATTGTGGGATTGAGATATTTAAGTGGAATATCTGATTATTGGTTGATTCAATTTATGTATTTTTATTCAATAATTGCATCTTTAAAGGAATATTGAAAACAAATGGCTGATAGTAGATTATACTTATCATAATCCGACAGGCTCCTCGAACATTTTCACCCATGAATTTTCCAATTTCATTTCTCTTCCGAATTCTATTTTTGATACTCCTTATTACATTCCATCTCTTCCTATTTCCCAACTCCACCGAGCTAACTTTTTATACTCTTATACACTCCCTTCTTGTTATCTATACACTCTGTTCTAATAAACTCATATAATTCAATATTTAATTGGAGGTGTGATTCGACTCGATTTCGATCGCTACCAGAATCGTCTCTACAAGGTTCAAATTAGATCTATTTGAATCATTTACGCACTAATACTGTTTGAAAATGCCTCAACCCGCTAACCTCTACAGCTACTAAAAAATAATTTATATATCTATCTATCTATCTATATATATATATATATATATATATATATATATATATATATAGAGAGAGAGAGAGAGAGAGAGAGAGAGAGAGAGAGGCCCCATACAAGGACGAACCCACTTCATGTAATATATTCCTCCATGTAATACAAACGCACGAACCCACTTCATCACATGTACTCCTCCTTTTCATCATCTATACATTCTCTTCTAATCATATCATATCATTCAATATTTAATTGGGGTTATGTGATTCGGTCAGATGTAGATGCCTTAATTGCATATATCAAATTCAACTCTGATCTATTAAGGTCATTCACACGTTGATACTCTTTCAAAATTGATCAACTTAGCTACAAGTAAAAAGTAACAACTTTGCTTTATATATAGAACACGCCCCAGAAAAAGAGCATGAGGCAACTTGGTATTAGAAACTAAAAAGAAAGAAAGTTATTATCACAAGGACAAAAGATGCTATTGACCTTAGAAGCAAAAAAAAACCCCCCACAAAAACGAAGTTACTGAAATACATAGCTGTATTATAACGAGTTATAAAAATAGCGAATTAATGAAGGCCATTAAACCAAAGAATTAAACGAGTTGGAACAAAAGAAGCAGGAAATAACCAAATAATTCTGAAAAACACAAGTCATAATATTGATTAAAAAGATACCTCTAATGTCTATTGTTAAAATTTCATCAAGGAATTTGATTTTTTTTCACGAAGGATTTTATCCCACTTTCGGTAAGATTATATGTAACTATGAGAAACGTCCTAATTATTTTTTATTCCGTTCGAATAAATCAGAGGGGATTGCAAATCGCGTTGTTATTATGATTAAAATTATGCCTTTTTGATCTGATCGCTCCATCTCTCTTTCAGATATTGACGGTATGACACTCTCAGAAATCAACCGTTGTCATGGACGTGCCTCAGAAGCAGAGATACGCCATGAAATTCTTACATAAAGAAAGAAATTGAATCAGTCAACATTCAGCGGCGCCTGTTGAACATCGTATCATATCAACACAGTATCATATCAACACAGTATCACATCAACACAGTATCATATCAACACAGTATCACATCAACACAGTATCACATCAACACAGTATCATATCAACACAGTATCATATCAACACAGTATCACATCAACACAGTATCATATCAGCACAGTATTATATCAACACAGTATCATATCAACACAGTATCATATCAACACAGTATCACATCAACAAAGTATCACATCAACACAGTATCACATCAACAAAGTATCACATCAACACAGTATCATATCAACACAGGATCACATCAACACAGAATCATATCAACACAGTATCACATCAACACAGTATCACATCAACACAGTATCATATCAACACAGTATCACATCAACACAGTATCACATCAACACATCATCATATCAACACACTATCACATCAACACAGTATCACATCAACACAGTATCATATCAACACAGTATCATATCAACACAGTATCACATCTGGTTCCTCAAGACGCAGATCGTTATATCCCTCTCCTCCTAACTCTTAATTAGAGCCACTTATATATATATAAAAAAGCACTCGTTTACTTGGTGCCTTTTTAGGCCTCACCTCCAAAATCTACAAAGATTAGACCATTCTTGTAATGACCTGTCCCCTGTTGATTGTGTTATAATGCTAGTTCTGTGCTGTTCTAGGAGGTTCAGCCTACCAGGCTTTGCTTTCACTCTTTGAAAAAGTGTTAGTTTATTGTTAATCGCCTTAGAATGCCAATGAAGCTGAACAGGATCACATTTGGTGCCTCAAGACACAGGCACATCGGCACGGCGGTTTCATCTTCTATTTATCTGTTTATTTTTGCTTCATTTTCAAATCTCCAGATTTTGGATCGAATTTCCAGTAAAGTCTAAAAGATTTTTAATATGAATCTCACAGACCTTTGCTCATTAGATATGGGATATCACTGCGTGTTTAGTTCAATCAGTCCTATCGTTTTCTATTGTATATTCGAACTTTATGGAAAACCAACTGCTGAGTCTATAGGAAATTATTTTCTTCGAGGAGACTTAAAAAATATAAATGTTTTCCTTACCTGTTCTTGTCCCTTTAAATGGCAGATCAGTATGTGTATTTGAAACAAACTCAAGGGTTACTGCCCTTTGATAACCTCTCCTTGATTTGAAAAACACAAAAGAAAATATCAAAAGCCATTCTCTTCTCTCTCCATTTCTTTCTTTTTTTATGCATGTTCTGTAAAATTCCTGACATTTTTTTACTCTAGTTTGTTAAAGTATCTCTTTCTTGCAGCGTTTAGTATTTGCGTTTACACGTCTTTGAAAATAATCGATAAAACTTTCCTTATACAGATTAACAAATCTCTTCATTTTTGAGGAGTTAAGATTTCGTCAACATTGCATATGAGTTTTTAATATATATAGATATTCAATATCTATTTTCTATTTTTAATATATAATCATCATATAGCCAGTCAATCTTGACAATGATAGTTGGGGCCTCAGTGCTTTATCCCTTGGTGTTGGCGTAGTCTCACTCCATCACCACAGGACTTTCCATCTTGATTCCAAACTTGCTTGCGCAGTTTAGGTCCAGTATCTGTTGAACCTCCAATGCTCATGTCCAGTGGAGCGAACCCGTGATGACTGGCAGCAGAGGAGGATTCAGCTTCTGGCCGAAAGTAATCTCAGTAAGGTAAACAGTCCCCCTATTGTGTCCGCTACTACACCTTTTCTTTCTGGATGAGGTTCCATAGCCTTTTAAGGAAAACTGCAAGGCAGCAGTAGGATTTGAAGTCAAAGTTCCTATCTCTTAGCCTTTTGCTGTGATAAGGCCCACAAGGCAGTGGTGTTTGATTTTGGGGTTGGTTCCCCTAGTCTTCGCCTAATCAAGGGCACCCACAAGACAGTGGGGTAGGGGTTGGTAGTGTGCCAGGGCATGTCCACACATTGGTGGGCCACAACGCACTACCTCTGGGGTCCCCTACTACCCCGAGATCTCCTACAAGTTTAGCCAGGGGCCACAAGGCACCCAGTTATCGTGCGTGGCCAACGTGGAGGCACTGTAGGAGTCTTGATGATAGAGAGACTATGTACTGGCAAGGAAGACTTATGCATAGCTGCTCCCTTTTCACCGTGAGGTTAGCCAGCGGTGTTAGTTGGAAGCAAGAAGGCATGCAAGCACGAGCTTAACACTAACTTATACCTAACACACTAGACGCATCACATCCCCCTGCCGGATTAAGAATCCAAATGTACACGTCCAGACTTTGCTTTCTCTCTCTTATATATATATATATATATATATATATATATATATATATATATATATATATATATTCAGTATCTATTTTTAATTTTTAATATATATAGATAGTCAAGGGTCGTTTCAAAAGTAACGCCTCCTATTTTATAATTCAAAAACTAAAATGTTGAAGAGCTATGAAAACAAGAGTGATAGCATTATAACGAGCGACCTTTTGTGCTTCTGAATTTATTGTTTAGATAGTCACCACCATTCTCAGTGCACATTTGCCAGCCTCTCTTCATACCTCGGCTTTAAAAGTCCGGAACGTGCTTTGTTACCCACATCTGAGTCGCCATTCTGAAGCCTACAAACCCATATCCTAATTGCGTTGACATCAATTGCATCGACTTTGTAAACCTTCAACAGGCGCCAATGAATGTTGATGGGTTCATTTTTTTTTTTTTTTTTTTTTTTTGCATAGCGGAATTCAATGATGCATCTTTGCTTCTGACGTACGTCAATTTCAGAGGTTGCTTTCCTAGAGCCTCACATAGTCGATATCCGCAACAGAAAAATGAAACTTTCACGTCATGAATGCATAGATTCAGTCATCGCAAAAATACAACTTGCAATCCCTCTGATTCATTTGAGAGTAATAAAAGCATTTACTTTTGAAACGCCCCTCGTACTTTTCGAACCGTCGTCTTGGATAATCAACTTCTTTTAAGAAATCGTCTGCCCTTTACATTTATCATTTCTTTTTAATCAATTTGTGGTTATAATCCCCGTCTAACTGGTGATCTCTTTAACTTTTATCCTCGAGTGGCCCTTAAGCCTTTGTAGACGATGAATCATCAAAAAAGAATTCAAAATTATGCCATTCCACTTTCCAAATGAGAAGGATTTCTCTTATCTTCTCGACAACAGAACAGATATTACACATTGAATTATTTCTTGCAGAAAATGTAAACTATTTTTGTAAATTAAGCACAAGGCCATCAAAACAATGGGGGTCATCTTTGTTTATCCTACTCTTACATAGATTCCTTCGTCCAAGCACTTTTTTTTTTCATTCAGATACTACACCATGATCCTATTATTATTTCCATTTTAATGTCCATTTCGGTTTTACTATTTATGCACAAAAAATTAAGGCACGACAAACGAACGGCAAAACACGCCTCTATTCCTGTGATATTTAAACACAACAAATTTAGGCCCGACGATGTTTTCATTTTTTTTTTTTTTTTTCGCTAAAATATTTCTTTGTAAAAACAAGTTATTTTTTATAAACTTAGTGGGAATATCTAAAAAAATGAAAACATAAAAAGAAAAAAAAAATGTTTAAAATCGAAATATTTTATAGTGTTTTTTTTTTTTGTTTATCTTAATATAGTAATTGTTTACGAACAAAATGATATTGAAAACCAAATAGATCAAAAAATTATTTAATTCTTCCAAATATCAGCCTGTCAGTCTGAAAAATTGCAAAAAAAGAAAGCTTGTTTAATTTTTTAAGAAAATTTTAGCAGAAAAAAGTAGCATGTCAGTCTAAATTAAAATCAGTTTATATATAAAAAAAAAGATCCAAGGTTGTATCCTAGGACAAATATTTCGACTGGTATTTATATGAATGATGATAAGTTACATGTCAGATATAAAATGGTTATCGTGTTTGTTTATTTTATTTTATTCTTTCGAAAAAAATATTTCTTGTTTTAATGAAATGCTTTATGGAGATAGATTTTGTATTATACAAATTTTACTGCCTTTCTCTAATATTATTTTTTTTTAAATGTAGTCAAAAATAAAAAAAGGAAATAAAACGAGCTTTATTTTTTCTTCTACTAAAAACTCGCTCGTCTGTTTGGCACCATTGTGAAGATAACCACAATCGGAATGTCGTAGAATTAATCTAATCATTGAATGGTTTAGTTTTGAATATAAAATTATGACGAAAAAAATAGTAATCAAACGTTCCTATTTTTTTTTTTTTTTAGATCAGCAAATGTCCTTCGATTGAGTTTCTGAACAACTCCAAAAAAAAAAACACACACACATACACACACACACACAAATAAATAATCAGACTCTTTCGTCCTTTTTTAAGAGGGGGAGTAGGGGGAAGCTATTCAAAATTGGTAATAATCCTTGGATTGCTTCTTTGTACACAAAGTGATCAAAATGTAATCAGACTGTTTTTTGTTTTCATTTTATTTTTACATCATGATGATGATGATGATGATGATGATGATGACGAGGAGAAGGATTACAACAAAGCTTCATGGGTTCTATTACATATTACTTAACAGCAATATATATATATATATATATATATATATATATATATATATAGAGAGAGAGAGAGAGAGAGAGAGAGAGAGAGAAAGAGAGAGAGAGAGAGAGACGGGGGATTTAGACCGGGAGTCTAAAAGAGCAAAGTTTAATTTAATGTATTAATACTTTAAACGAAAATTGCTCATATTACTGTAGATATATAACAAGCTCAATAGGTATATTTATCCTTGAGCAATATTTATATTGAGGATGAAGATTAATAATTGTTAGTTATGAATCAGTTTTAAAGGGAGAAAACAAAACAAAATCAAAATCAATTTGATTTTGTTTTGTTTTCCCCTCTTGAAACTGATTCATAATAAACAATTATTAATCTTTATCTTATATATATATATATATATATATATATATTAAAGAGCAACAAAAAAAACAACGAAAAGATAGAACATACAGTAAACAATAAAAAAGAAAAACGAAAAGATATCCCATAATAAAACCGAAAGAGATGTAAAAAAAGGAGAAATAGAAGAAAGAGCTAAACGTGGTTTAATCTACCGTTAAGCCACCATTATAAAAAATAACATCCCGATGAAATTTTACCAAATTATAGACAAAACCTTCCCGCAGGGTAGTAAACTAAATAAGATAATTGATGAAAACACTGTTAAGATATCCTTCTCAACATTTGCTAACTTAACAAATACCATAATTTGCTCCAAAAACACAAAATTAAACAAATTTTTGAAAAATAGAGATAAGACAGAAATGAGTCTAACAACGTAAAAGAATGTAGCTGCCGGAACCCTACTGAATATCCACCGGGGGAAACCGTTTAACCTCAAACGTAGTATACAAATGTGACGTTATAACAAATAATGAAACTAAAGTATCTCTAGGGAGCACTGGAACTTGCTTTAAGAACAGATATCGTAATCACCTAACATCGTTTAAACAAGACACTGACAAAGAAAATAACAATACAAGTAACGAAAACAACAATGCAAATAAAAATGAAAACAACGGCAGTATGGGTTAAGGAATTAAAGAATAATAAAATTGAATATAAATTAATATAAAGCGAAAAAATATAAACCAAGCAAATTAAAAAGATGCAACCTTTGCATACGAGAAGCATACCATATACTAATATCGGAAGAACTGTTATTAAACAGACGACAAGATATAATTCACGGATGTCTGCACAGAAATCGATACTTAATTTCATGCATTAGACCAGACTAAAAAACAACATAAACGGAAATGGAGAGAAAGTAATATATACTTTTTAGTGAAAAGCATAGATCAATCGACCATATAAAAAAAACGTTAACATAAATAGAACAACAAAATGGAACTTAAAAGTATAATTTAAAAAAATGGATATATATAATTAAAAATAAATAACACGAAGAAGAAAGAAACAATTAAATGATAAAATAAACTAAACCAAAACGTATAATATAAGTAAAGAAAAAATGTAAGGGAAGTAACTCTAGTAATACAAATATATTCCATGAGAGTGACCTTCCATTGAAGCAAAGATATTAACTAATAAATAAGAATTCTAAACCAAACAAAATGAATATTAGAATAAACACGCATAAATGTAGAAATAAAATTATAAAAAAAATAGTAAAGAATACATAATAGGGAAAGAATTGGAAATTAAAACTAAAACTAAAAAATACGAAATTAAGATTTATAACAGAATTTTTGGTTTACACGATACCTAAGATGGCCGACTTGTAACAACATAGCGATGACATTTCCTTTCCCCAAACGTAAACAACAGGTTTATCATGTACAAAAATTAACTTTTTGTTGGTAACATCGAATGGAAATAACATCTGACGAATTGATGAGGATAGGAGACTTTTATGGACACATGAAATCATAGAATTGCCATCCCATTAACGAAACGGCTGTAATGAAGAAATCCAAGATGAAATAAACAAAAGTTGCCAAAAAGGAAAAAGGTAAGTCTTTGAATTTCAACAAAGTTTTGTACTAAATATATATATATATATATATATATATATATATATATATATAAATATATATATATATATATAATTTGGAAACTGATATTCACTTCCTTCCTCAACAAGATAAGGAGAATCAAGCCAGCACACTTAAAGAAGAAAAACTTTTTAAAATTGCTTGGGTAGCTCTATCAGAATTCCCCGCTTGAGGATCCTCAGACAGTAAACAATAAACTGATTACACCTCAAAGAGCAGACGCAAGGCTTGGGAGGATAAGCATCCTAGAACTAACCAATACGAATACCCTAATCTGAGAGACAAAAATGGACCAGTTTCTATCAAAGTGATTTTCGAGAATGCATCCTTGAACTAAAATTTTCAAGAAACCAGTTTGCATTTAAGGATCAACTAGATGCAGAATATTTAATTCATCAACACTATCATTACAGTTGGCTCGTGCAAGATCAAACATGTCCATAGGTATTTTGACCTCAGTCAGTAACCAATCAAAGTGCTCAGGAACAACCTTGAGTCGTCACATGGAATGACATTTGACTTAATCAATTACATCTGTATCGAGATGGGGAGTGGGCAGTGGTTGAAACAGTGGTAGACATAAATAAACCTAGCATTAAAGTAAGGCAAATCTGCCTTACTTTAATGCTAGGTTTATTTATGGTGTCTTTTACATTTAATAAAAACCCTTTCCAATGTTTGCTGATGAGGAAACCTGTTTGATAAAAACTTATATGCAATAATTATTGTCCGTAACTTGATGTCTACCACAATAAAAACACTGTTTTCCGAAACGATCGTACAAATAATTGATTTTGTTGTTGTTCCTTCTTATGAAACGGATTTTTAATTTAATTATAATTTGATTTTTAAATTATCAATCACATTACTAAATATTATATTAGCTCTAGGATATTTACCTATCGAGCTTATTATATATCTAAATTACAACGAGCACTTTTTCTTTCCCTGTATTTTAATTTAACTAGTAATTTTATTATTACATTAAAATACACTCTGCTCTTTAGACTATTGTTCTAATCTCCTTTAAATTATATATATATATGCACAATTCCCACCCTGACATCAAACTGTGCACTTATTGTCCATATAAACACACGACAGTTCTTAACCATGAAATTCTTTATTTGGCCAATCAACTCTGGTGTTCTGACTTCCTTACTCCTTACACATCTCTCATAATCCCACACAGACACTCTGTCTTTCCTGAATCTCTTATGCCAGTCTAAAAATGATGCTTGTTTCATTCAAGATGGGCCAAGAGCATTCCAAACGGCATTTTTTCCAAGTTTGAAACAGAATTTTATTGCATATCCTTTTTCTAAATTGTCCTCACGTCCGGATTGCAGTTTTGAAATTCACCGGCTTCAACACTCAAGCTTTAGTAGGGTGCATTCCAATTCCTTCTGTAGCTGTTCATTTGAACCTGAAATCATTAAAAAAAATTAGTTATGCCATAAGATGTATCGCAATAACATACTGAATTTTCAAGTCTACGGCAATTTTAAATGCCTGTACAAAAAAGTCTGGAAACTTATTGAAGGCACCGTTTATATATATATATATATATATATATATATATATATATATATATATATATATACTTTGTTTCTCATTTTTTTATTATTCTGTGAACAAACATAATTCTGTGATAAAGTGCCATTAGCAGATACATAAAACAATGTAAACGGAAAATAGATCTAGTACTTATATTCTTTTGATAAAATGATGATAAAAGTAAATATATAAGAACAACAACAACAATAACAACAACATCAATAAGAACAACAACAACAATAATAATAATAATAATAATAATAATAACAACAACAACAAAAACCATAAACAAGAAAAGGAAGACAGGATGAAGTAAAAGGAAAGATCTTCACACCAGAGGCTGTTGGTTGACCCTAGTTGGTAGTATTCTTTTCAAAAAAATGAAATTGTAGAGGGAGAGAATATATAATTATGCCCTGGCAGGTAAACGCAGAGTCAGGATTAATGCAAACAGTTGAAAGGGGAAGCGATGGAGTAAATGCTGTATATTATAGAGGGAAAAGAATATATGGAAAAGAGATTGGTATGAACAGAGAGAGAAAGAGTGATAGAAATAAGAGACCGATATGGAAAGAGAGAGAGAAAGAAAGGGAGACGGAGGAAGTGATTGATATGGGCAGATTGAGAGAGGAAAAGATTGGCATAGAAAAGAAAGATAGATAGATAGACCCAGAGAGACGGAGACAGAGAGAGAGAGATAGAGAGAGAGAGAGAAAGAGGGAGAGGGAGAGAAGAATCTTTTTATATGAACACAGATTAGAAGGAGAAGAGAGAGATAGAGAGAGAAAGAGAGAGAGAGAGAGATAATAGGAAGCGATTGATATGAACACAGAATTAGAGGGAGACGAAGAGATTAATATGAACATATAGTGAAAGAGAAGGACATTTGCATCAACTGAGAGAAACAGGGTAATTAACATGAACATAAAGAGAGAAATAAAAAATAGATAAATATAAAGAGAAAGACAGAA
>NC_136497.1:81128115-81140615 GCF_053919585.1 Euprymna scolopes | reverse complement strand
ATTAAATTACCATCTTACTCTATTTGTTTATTTTAAAAGTATAAAATACTAGCAGGGAGACCCGACGTTGCCCGAAATTGAAGGCTGATCAACGAATGTTCCCATATTTTTATTGTTATTGAAATCAGTGAAATCGCCCATTCTTCAATCATATCACTTGCCTCCCCGCAGTGATTTAGTCCACATTACATTGTAGTCCACACCACATTGTAGAGAACCTAGTGTTGATTTTATAAAATAATGTTTTATGTATAATGGCTTGCATTAAAGTTTAAAATGTAAATGTCAAGTATCAGGTTTCAATTGTGCTATAAAGAGAAACATTCATTTCGGAAGCACTCCTGTCATATCAAATAATCTACTGTTGATTTTATAGGTTGAGTCTTCCAGCTTGTGTACTTCTCAAATGCATTTGTTATGTTAGGCTGTGTAAGGTGTTAACTTTGGTCAAAACTCGCCTGTTCCTTTCCTTCATCGTATGATTTCAATTATCGATTACCGATACTTATCGAAGACATTCTAATACAAAACCAATCTGAGAACACTGTCAGACACATAAAGTACCTTTGTGTAAAATTTTTGTAAAAATCAACTCGATCGTTTTCGAGTCCATAGGGAACGAACTCACATGCATGCATAAAGTTTCTTAGATAGATAGATAGATAGATAGATAGATAGATAGATAGATAGATAAAGATTAAGATTAAGATTTAATACAAGTTAAAGTGAAGTTCGCACAGTCATTTTTTGTCCGTTATAAGATCCAATATATATGTCTGTTAGAGTTGAACATAGTACGATCGAGTGCAACCTACAAAAAAAAAGTTTTAATTGAAGAAATTGTAGTTATATTGTATTGTACGCGAAATTAATTTGAGTAATCCATTGTTTGTGTTTCATAAAAGTATGAATGCTTAGATGAAAAAAGAGTTTAATAGACTAAGTTCATAAATTATACAACCATCTTTTTTCATACAAATCCTCTATTTTCCTTTAATCTATCATCATTTTCGTTGCAAGTGCTCGACTGACCTTCAACCTATGATCAGCCATCTAAAATATTCACAATAAAAAACTCGTCTAGTTACAACCACTGTCAATAGTCTCCCTTACTCTTTCTATCTAAAACTTACTGAAACTTCCGTGAACAAAGCGTCTTTTCTAGAATTGACTGTCTGTGAGACACAATACCGCTGGGCTGCTTCCCAAATGACTACAACATGGTCATATTCATGTTTAATGTAAATGATTTCTTGTTGGGCCACCCTCTTAAATAATGAAATTCTACCTAATTTCTATCTCTAACCATGATTACGGCGTTGTCCCATTGACTCTCTGGCACTCCTTAACCCTTATCCTTGATAAGCGGCATCTTCTTTGTAAAAAAAAATAGCAAGAGTCTTTAATATGTCCATTGCTTTTTATTTTCCTAGTTTCAATTATCGTCTCCAATCATCAAGGTGTTGTCTCATCATCTACCTGACACTCAGTTAACATATATCCTCGAGTGGCTTTTGGGCCTTTATAAATGATGAATCCTTAGTAAAAAAACACACACACACACACACAAAGAAAGATTTTAATTTTATTTTGTTCTTAATATGTAAGAGAGCGCGGATGCATGTATGAGAGCAGCAGCAACAGCTGAATGCAAATGACCGAGCTGTCTGCGAGTTGACGTCACAGCAAGGAAGAAGGGAAGAAAAGGATGAGACGGACAGAGAGAGACGTGTTACACACATGGGCCGAGAATTACAGGACAAAGACTCGTCCTAACCATGGTCAAAACAAAGACAGAGTACCACGTGTTTGACACATCAGAGTCTTGTTAAGGGCATTGGAATATGAGAAGACTTTTGAGCTATAGACAAGGCCATATTCTGGAAAGTACCTGTAAATAAATGTCTGTTGATTCACTGAAAAAAAGAGTGAGTTAAATTATTTCCTTGTCTTTATCTTATTATGACTGTCTGCATGCAATGTGTGGGTCCCGTGTGTTGACATGTAATGATTAGGTAAAAAATACCCCTACGCAATGCCAGGCAGCCATACAAGCTTTTTTTAATTTTTTTTTTTTTTATATATGAAGAATTGTTGTGTTTCTGTGTTTGCCATTAACAAACTAAGTATTTAACAGTGGTTAGAAGAACAAAATGCATCGTTTAGTTTCCCAATCTTGCCTATTTTTCTGTCACTATATGGCACAATAGATATATACTAGTAACAATATATACAGGGTGTTCCAGAAGTCGCGCACCATGTAGATTTATATAAAAACAAATATGAAAATATATGAATATCAATTTTATTAATCAAAAGCACAATAGATGCTCAAATTGTTCACCTTCAGCCTGAATACATGTATCGATAAATATAAATATATGGTGCGCGACTTCTGGGCCGAATAAAATCTGAAACAAAAAAATATAAATATAAATATATGGTGCGCGACTTTTGGGACACCCTGTGTATATATATATATATATATATATATATATATATATATATATATATATATATATATATATATATATATATATATAAAATAAAAATTACAATTAAATTTACCAAAATGATCCGAGATGGTAAAAATAAAGTATAATATAAATATTACAGAATTAATGTACACACATGAGTACACATGTAAAAAATATGTACACACATCAATGGGGGAGGAGCATGTGTTTGAGTATATGTACAAACACAAATACGTAAATATATGTAAATAAGCTTCGTGTTAAAAAAATATGATAATTATTATTGAGAGAATTAGTAAGAGGTAAATATAAGAGAAAAATATATAATATATGTTATATGTAGATAGTAAATTAAATAATTAATTAAAGTAGAAGGTAAGTAAATGATTAGTTGTTAACAAGTAGATAATAGACCGAGAGGCAAGTCAGAGGATACCAATTGTGATAAGTGCGTAATTGAAATATTAGAAATCGAGACTGACGATGCTAGTTGGATTTTTTACTCTCTTTGAGGATTTTCCTCTAGCTGAAACAATTTGTAAACTCATTCTGGACTCACAGTAATAAATTTCGTATATACTGCTCTGACTACACATTGAGCACTCTAGTCCGGTTTTTTCACCACTGGTAAATAAATATATATATACATATATATATATATATATGTATATATATATATGTATACATCTATATGTATATGTATATATATATATACACACACATATATATATATATATATATATATATATATATATATATATATATATATATAATGTATACAAAAATCACTGCTTTCATGTCTGATACTTCTGTTTGAATCCCATTCTGCCATCAACTTGTCAATCTAAGAAATACGCCCTAGTAAAAATGGATGCAAATAATAATAAAAATAAAAGAATTTGAATCAAAAAAGAATTATTGTTATGGAGATATTATTTAATTATCTGTCCATATTCAAGGCCGATTAATGCAAATCGTTGACAATCGGCCAACGCCAAAGTGATTCTTTGGTCCCTGCAAAGCCAAGTGAATAAATGTTTATTTATGGCGATGGTGATTCTTTCTGCCAACTGGATACATCAAGATTTTCTTTTCCCGTGGTTTTATGTGATAAATATCAGATGAAGCCGGGGAAGGGACTCTTCGGCCTGTTGTGAAACCTTGGAAGATGGGGTGAATCGTCTTTAGTCAGATGAAGGTTTCGTGACCCTTGATTAGTCCGGATGAGGCCTATCTTATTGATTCAACCTTGTCACTTTCCCACATACATATATAAGCAGAATGATAAGTAGCTAGATAACCACGCGCACATACACACACACACATACACACATACACACAAAAACAAAGGCACAAACGCACGCATACATACATACATACATACATACATACATACATACATACACAAATATGCACCATGCACACCATACATATTTATTTATTTTTGTCTTTACTATGTTAAAAGATATGCATGACTTGCATATTCTTGGGCACTAAGGAATTTGTTATCCTGAGTTCAAATTCTATTGGGTCCACTATATTTCATTACAAGACAAATACGCTTGAGAAAGGTATAAATCGGGAATTTCTTCCCATGCATGAAATAGCAAATTTATTTCTACAAATCGTTTTCAATTAATTGTATACAATAGTCATTTCGTTTTAGCATTAAGTTAACCAAGGAGCTTGATATGGCATAAACGATAAGTGGCATGCAGATTGGGAGGGCACGGTATTCAAATTTGAGTAGGTAGATCTCCAATCATATTAAAATCTATCTCTCTTTGTCATAATATTCCACAACACTAAGATTTATACTTGTATTTGGGGCATACAATGAAGAAGTTGTCCCTGGTGTTCTTGATCCAACCATCGTCTGCGATCCTCAAGATGTTTGTCTCACCATACACATGGCACAAACCATTAACCCTTGCCCTTGTGTGGCTTTTGGGGCTTGGTGAACAGTGACTTGTTAGTAAATTTTTTTTTAATAGCTAAACCTCTGCACATCACTCATCATCATATCGTATGAATCCAAAGATTGTTGGCATTGCTTTCCCTGATATATTTCTGTTCAAGTTTCTTTCTAGAAAGACATAAGGGATTACGAGAGGGGTCACATGAAGTTTGTTAATATTTTAAAAGTGAAAGTGACTTTTGCGGAACGAACTGGATTGGAACTCGGAACATGCAGGTCATCACTCTGTGTCATTAACCATTAGAACATCGTCACCTTCCATCACTGTGACAGACCAAACCAAACAAATGGATCATCATCATTTGTGTCATATTTGGTTAATGCCAGTTTTACGTGCTGTCATGCATTGGACAGCTTTTACAAATTGACTTCCAAACCAAGCTATGTTTTCGTTAGCATTTCGCAGCCGATTCTGAGAGTAATGCTAACTGAAAAGAACACTGTCCTTGAGTGTCTAAGGTCTCTTTAGTAAATAGGTTTGTAAGGACAATCTGATATGATGATGCTTTTCCCTATAAGTAAACCCTGACCAAATATTAAAAATCAAATGATATTCTGCCAAGTAACAACACAAAGATGGATACTTCACCAAACTAGATTAATTTTTGTCCTGAAATCCAGTAAAACCAAGAAACCACAATAGTGGTATGCTATAACATATTTAAATGGTCAATTGGGGAGAGGAAAATTATGTATTTAACTAACTCAAAATTTTAGACATAAACGAGACATTTAGTCGAATATTCAAATATCTATGTATTTTATACAGAGATCAAGTTCTAGCCTCTAGAAAGGGGTACTTGATTTTTAAGAAACACTGCAAAAAAGTAATAAAGAACGTGAGAGTGTTGTATGTTCAGTTCATTAAGTCCAAAGTAGCTAAGAAACGGCTTGGTTCCCACAAGTTTTGGCAAATAGCAATTAGGGTCCTGAACAGAAGTGTGTGCTCTATCCTAACTATCATCAATTGACCTGAGGTAATCTCGTCAGACAAAGCCAAAGTCTTTGCCAAGAACTTTGCAGCTGATTACACCCTATGCGACCAAGGCCATCAACCCCCCATATTTTTTTCCTGTATCAGAAAACACGTTATGCGACATATAAATATCTCTGTATGATGTTGCCAAGCTAATGGAAAAGCAATTGGTCCTAATGGCATTCCAATTATAGTGTTGAAAAATTTTCAACCAGAACTAGCTCCCATATACAAAGCTGTTTAAGCGTTGTCTTAAGGAGAATTGCTTCCCAACACACAGGAAAACATTTAAGAATTCAGGTGATCGGTCATCTTCCTCTCAATACAGATCAATAAATCACCTGTGTGTCATGAGTAAGTTGCTGGAATCTATGTTAAATAGAGAAGCAGTCAACCACCTCAGCAAAAATAACCTTCTTAGTGACATGCAATATGGTTTCCGTTCTGCTAGATCTTCAGCAGAAGTACTAATGGTTATATCTCATAGGATTAGCGAATCTCTAAGTGGAGGCTTCTTTTCTAGCACAATTGCTTTTGGCATATCAAAGGCCTTTGATAGGATATGGCATAACGGTACACTTACCAAGATTTCCAGCTATGGTATAGCTGGAAATGTCTTCTAAATCATTTCCCTCTGATAGGCAGAGTATTAGTTAATGGGCTGAAATCAGAAGCTCAGAGTATTAATGCTAGAGTCCCTCAAGGGTCCATCCTTGGCCCAACTCTCTTCCTGATCTACATCAATGATCTCACAAATAACATCCTAAGATCATTCATAGACATTTATACTGACAACATTACCATCTATGACAACACATCAAAAGCTGTAAATGACCAAGTTCTCTCTGATTCTCTCTTCTCTGATCTTGAGCATGTGGTGCAATGGGAAAAGAGGTGGCTGGTTACTTTTAATTCATCTAAAACCAAACTTCTATCTTTAAATCATCAACGCTCTGACCCCTATCTGGCATCAATTGAAATGAATGGCTCTCGTCTTGGAGAGGCTCCATGTTTTAACAAGTTTCTGGGCTTGATCTTTACTCCTGATCTGAAATGGAACACGTTCATCAAATCTGTTGCCAAGGTCACTGGAAAAATGATGGGATCCTTCTCCCACTTCATTAAATATCTTACTGCTGATGCAATTCTCTACCTATATAAAAGCCAAATACAGCCAAGAATGGAGTACTGTTGCCACATCTAGGCAGGAGCTGCTAGAAAAACTTATCCTGCCTTGACTCTGTCAAGAGTTCAAAATGTAGTGGGGATGCCCTTTTCTCTTCCATGCAACTTCTTTCCCAGAGAAGGGACGTTGCTAGACTGTCTCTGCTTTATCGCTGTTTTTTTATGGCAAGTGCTCATCTGAGTTCCAATCTATGGTCTCCTCCTAGCCAAACTTTCACGAGAAGCACTCGTCTAGCTGAAACCACTGTCAATAATTCCCCCCCCTTTTTATCTGTACCTAAACCTAAACGTAGATTCCATGAACAAAGCTTCCTTCTTAGAACTTCATGCCTGTGGAACTCTCTTCCGTCTGCTTGTTTTCCCGCTGATTACAATTTGGTAGTCTTCAAGTTCAAGGTAAACAAATTCTTGATGAACCGTCCCTTTAAGTAATCCAGTTTACCAAATTTCCATTACTAACGATTACTATGATATCCCATTGACTACTGTAAACCCATTAACTCTTATTCTCGTGTGGCCTCCAGGCCTTGATAAGTGGTGATTCCTATGTGAAAAAAAATGTTACTTGTCAGCTTTCGATTCTATACATACTCACATTGTAATTGTAAAACTTGGCTGAACTTACTAGCCTTATATATTGGAATCAAAGTGTCAAACCAAACAACAGTGGGTGGTCTATTATTTAGAAAGGGTTGGGAGAGCCTTACTAACAAATTTCTGTTGTTTTTTGTTAATTCCCACTCACTCGCCAATGAAATGTATTTTCTGTAAATATTTATGTTTAAATAAATCTTTTTCAAATTTGGGTTTAACTTAAGTATTGCAGCCCCTGCAGTGTATGTGGTATTGTGGTGACTGAGATGATTCTAGTAAAAAGTAGGATAGACGATTTTAAGTATTTGAGACCAAGGATGACGAACAACACCCATTACTTCCACACTTTTGATTAGTCTTGTGCCTAATTTGTTCATTATGTAATATTTTGTGCAAATAAATATTTCAAAGTGTAGTATATGTTCTGTCCTCGGTTAGTGAGGCAAATATTTGTATTTTTATCATAATCTGCATACATCAAGATTTCTTTTGGCCCTTGTTAGCAAGCTGAATTTTCCCCACATTAAAAAGCGACCATATCTAAGCCTGCCCTTGTGCGGAGGCAAATAAATTAGTTCTCTATCCAAATAAATCTATATATCTATAAAAGTGAACGTGTGTGTGCCTGTGTGTCTGTGTACATTTCCTTATGCAATAACTCTGTCAATTTGAAGTCTACAGACTCGAAATTTGATGTACAAGATACTGAGATTTGGAAAAATCTTTGTAATCTATTTTCGGCCAGACATTTGGCTGTTAAGGGGGTCAAAGTTCAACGATTTGAACTTTGAGAACTCTACCAAACTCCTCTGCCAATTTTGGGTCTAAGCACTTGAAATTTTAGATATGGGTTCCTCGGATATGGATCTCACTTAATAACTTGATTTAAGCCCAAAACAATAAATGTTAAGGGGGTCATAATAGGGGTCAAAGTTAAAAAAATTGACCGTTTTTTTTGTTTTTTTTTGTTTTTTTGCTTAACATACACGTCCAAACACTCGAGCAATGCCAAGCTGAAATGCTAGTGTATGAATAAATGTGCATCATTGGTGTGATCGATACCATCACAGACTATGTAAATAAGCTCAGCTGAATTTAATTATAATCTGTAAAGTAATCATTAAAGAATATATCCAAGCTATGGATAAGACTAATGTTCGATTAATTGTATAAGATTAATTATTGATGATGAAAAAATATTGCGTTTCAGTATTTAATACTCAAAATTGCTATAGAAGATAGACAAACCATACAAAAAAAAAAAAACCATATTAAACCGAAAATTCATATGTTAACGAAATTTAAAATCCAGAAAAATTCTCATAAAATAAATAATTCTCAAAATTTCAATAAAGATCAATCATTATCGGATGATATTATGTGGGCTTGACTTCATGCTATGAAAATGTTTCAATACATTCAGTTGTGCTAGCTTTATTTTCAATCAGTTCTAATCATATTTATATACCTATAGAAGTGAAATTATGTGTGAGGACATTTCTCAACCTATATACTCAACGAATTTTTGATCTACAGACTTGAAATTTGGTATATAGGATATTCAGATTTAATCTGTTTTCATCCAGGAAAAGGGGCTGCCTAGATGTCCAAATTCAAAAATTGGGAGTGATCGGTTTTTTATCTGTTTGTTAACCTTTTCACGAATGCACATGCGTGAATAGTTCATATTAACGATTACTTATGTCGAGAATGAGTAGTTCGAAAACACTTTTTAAATTTCATGTCACGCTGGTTTAATGCTTATCTTACTTGACTCCTTAGGTTCTGGTTTCGATCTGAGCTCGAGTATTTTTTTATTATTTTTACTTACAAAAATCGAACTGTTTAGAAAAATAACATAATACTCGCATGCACATATCTCAGTTCTATATTATTCTACCTATATAAAAGCCAAGTACCTTCAGGGATGGAGTATTGTTGCCACATCTGGGTAGGGGCTGCTAGAAGCAGCTTATCCTGCCTTGACAGAATACAAAATAGACTTCGTAGCTTAGTGGGGGATGCCCTTTTCTCTTCCTTGCTGCCTCTTTCCCACGGAAGGGACGTCGCGAGCCTGTCTTTGTTTTATCGTTACTTCCACAGCAAGATCTCGTCTGAGCTCCAGTCTCTGATCCCCCCTCGCTAATCTTTCTTGAAAACCACCCGTCTAGCTGAAACCACTGTCAATAACTTTCCCCATTCTTTAACTGTGCCTAAATCAAAACGTAGATTCCATGAACAATGCTTCTTTCTAAAAACTGCACGCCTGTAGAACTCTCTTCCGTTTGCCTGCTTCCCAGCTGACTACAACTTGTTTGTCTTCAAGTCCAAGATAAACAAATTCTTGATGAACCGTCCCCTTAAGTAATCCAATCTACCAAATTTTCTTCTAATAGCGACTACTATGATATTATACTATTGATTACTGTATACTCAATAATCCTGATCCTCGAGTGGCCTCACAGCCTTGATAATTGGTAACTCCTATGTAAAAAAAAATATATATATTTATATATATAATATTTATGCATATTTACGACCGGCCAACGTCGGCCGGCCTGCTAATATAACTATATTTAATGTTTTGAAGCATTTTAAGTTGCAAATTCTGTGCATATATTTTCCATAGTATATTATTTTACATATAAATTTATCTTGTCGGATTTTCAAAGTCAGACCCTAATAGTATTTTAAGCTGACTATTATAACTTTCCCTTTAATTTGCCAATTTGCATGTGTTATTGTTTTATCATGTTATTGACAACATAATAATATACGTTGTAACAATTTATAAAAAAAAAAGTATACTTACTCTGACCCAGACGACTAGGAACTTCTCCTTTATTCTCTGGAACTTAAATCTAATGATTTCACTTGAAATTGGATAAAATTTTAAAACACTTTAAGGATTTTAGTGCGGATGTCTTAAAGTTTGGATTTTACTTTCTTCACTTCCGGTTTTATTTTTATCTTTCTTTTTTTCTTTACTTTTTATTATGGTGTTATTTCCTAATTATATATATGTCCGTGTCCCTTATTTGCTTTTCCTATCTCACTTTTTACTTTCTTCACATTTTCCACCTTTATTCTTGTTAGATAAACACGGCGTTAGTTCAAATTCTGTTTTACTTCGGTTCCTTTCCTGGAAATGATTCCTCATTTAGTAATATACTATCAGGCCGTCCGGCATTGCCCATTTGTAAAATAGGTATAAATGGTATATTTTGATTAATACAGAAACTGGGACATGTGCATGCGAGTATTATGCTTTTTTTTTTTTTCTAAACAGTTCACTTTTTGTAAGTAAAAAAATACCCGAGTTGAAAGCGAAACCAAAACCTAAAGACATTGCGTCTAGTACGATTACCATTACACCAGCTTGACACGTGATTTACAAAGTGTTTCAAAAACATCTTATTGTTAACATGAAAAACTGCCATGTTTCTCGACCGCGCATGTGAAGTCATAAAACAGTTGATAAAAAAAATAAAAATTCGACGACGCCCACGTACCAATTAGTTAATTGTGACCCCCTTAGCAGCCTTTTTTCCGGATGAAAACGTTTTCCGCATGTCTGAATATTCTATATACAAAATTTCAAGTCAGAAGTAAAAAAATTTGTTGAGTATATAGGTTGAGAAGTGCCCTCACGCACACGCATTCTCACTTATATATATATATATATATATATATATATATATATATATATATATATATATATATATGATCAGAATTAATTGAAAATAAAGCTAGCACAAGTGAATTTATGGAAACATTTTCATAGCACATATTTTTTTCTAATTTTTCTATGCCCACGATTTTTATAAATTACCCGACTGTGTAGTTGCCACGCAGTGTTCAAGGTTATAAAATGACTCTCACTTTGAGAAAATCCATCACTAACTTCCATCAGCAATCAATAAAATAGTAAGATAGACTTAACTCTACGAGCCTTAGCAAGACAATTGGTCTAGGACAGCACTTCTCAACCTTTCCTCCATCATAGACCACTCGGCTTTATGCATTTCTCTATTCATACCCTACTCACGTACAAAGAAAATCATAGCCATAATAAAGTAACAGAAAAACAAGAAGGTCAAAAATAACCTTTTTATTATTCTGGACTTTGAGTTTTGTATAAAAATAGGATTATATATTCGTATCACAAAAATAAAATCAAACCTTTTCTCAATAGAATTAAAAATAAAAATTAATTAAGAATTAAAAATAACGAACAGAAACATCAGAAGCATTATCAGTTAGAACACTGCTTATCCATTGCGTCAATGAATTTGTTTATGCGAGGAACTCTTTTCGACATTGCTATTTTCATATCATCATCGGTTTTCCACAACAAAAGCCATACTGGACATATGAATCCATGTATGTACGTTTCTTTGACATGACTCGATCCGAAAATAATTTTTTTTTTAATTATCAGGTAGTTCAATTATTTGCCCCAGCTATATAATTCTTAACCCCTATGGGTAAATTCATTTCTGATTGAGAATCTCTGGTCTAGGAAATAAGGTTTATTCTTTAGTACTGGCAGAAATTTATGACTGTCTTCAAATAGTTGTTTGCCAAGATAAAAAAGAAAGCTCATCAGCTAAAGAAAAGCGGTTTTACTAGAAGAAAATAACTTTGACTTTAAATTAACAGAGAGAAGATAAACTGCGGAGTTTACTGTGCCTAGTGAAACACTTACGATGACTAAATTTAGAGTGCCCCCATCGGCCATTGGCTCTGAGAGTGAGCAATTATTTTAACATGAAAATGCCAGATAATTTAATAATATACTTCTGCGCCATTATTTAAATTGCCAATTTAGTTTTCTATTATATCAAGGCAATACAAATAATCACATGAGGCGCATCATCTAATATAAAACAATACAAAACATTCAACGTTGTATGTAAAAAAAAAAAAATAATCAAGCGACTCGTGCAAATATCTATTTATATAAAGTAAGCTATGTGTACATGTTTCTATGTTTCTATGTATAGAATTCATTTCAAAACTAATTAGTCGATCGTTATGAATTTTGCAACGCAGCTGCTAGGCAAAAGAGGTAAAAATGTTGGCTATATTTACTTTGATTAGTTCTACTCAAAGCAGGGGAAACGGAGTGGAAACCCTTCGTGTATGTTCAGTTTTGTGAAATTTGAAGGATAGGCAGCAATTAATGAACATTTCCCAAAGTTCAGAGATTTAAGGGGATTATTTTAAAGGGGTTTTAGGGTGCTAAAAATGAGCACAACCTACCATGTGTATTCTTCAGATTATTCAA